>NC_037357.1:5445014-5623484 GCF_002263795.3 Bos taurus
AGAAAACTCCTTTTAAATTTTTATAGGGAAGGAAAAAAATATCTCTAGTTTGTTTCCTCCTACTGTTTGAGAGAGAGAAATATGTCTGACAATTACAGCCTGTTTCCTCTGTTTGGAGACCTCTGGTCTTCCTGCCTGTTACCCTGTCAATACCACACAATCATGTGCTGGATTTTTGTACTTTCTCTATAAAACATCTGTATCTTTACCTTTTTGATAATGCTAGGTTCTTGACTAACTGAATTTTAGTTCCTTCGTATTTTCTTCATGAAATTTCATTTAGGTGGATGCCCTTTACCCAGGTAATTCTGGTAGATTAGCTGTTATACCTTCTCTCTTCTCAGAGTGAACTTCTATTAGGTCATTCTTATTCTGAGAACTCACCATTATTAATTTTTCTCACAGTGAACACCTCTGTTTTTAAACACAGTTTATTTTTTCATGCCCAGAGACACATTCTTCAAAGCATTCCGCTTGTTTGTAACTTGTTTGATCTTTGCATATGAAAACACATACAACAGAACCTGTTCTGTAGTCTGTCATGGGGAGGGCAATCAAATAGGATATTGACAATTCAGACCTGAAGGTTTTCAGAGAAATGAAATGTTCTTAAGAGGTGGTGCAGGGCATAAAGGGCCTCCACTTAGGTGTGCCTGAGCAAGCTGATGGCTTCCAGGTGGGTATTTGTATGGGGAAGAGGTGGTATTGAAGTTTTGTATATAAACACCTAGGAAGCAAAGAGAGTGAGCAGTGGAGGGTAGTGCAGTAGAGGGGCAAGATGGTTTGTATTTCTACTCCAGTCTGGACTAGGGACTAGATCCAAGTACTATAGCAAGATGGGCTATTAGAATGAGGCATTTTTGGAATTACAGGCCAGTATCACTGATGAACATAGATGCAAAAATTCTCAAAAAATTCTACCAAACAGAATTCAATAACACATTAACCAGGTCATACACCATGATCAAGTTGAGTTTATTCCAGGGATGCAAGAATTCTTCAATATATGCAAACCAATGTGATACAGCCTATTAACAAATTGAAAGATAAAAACCATGTAATAGATGCAAAAAAAGCGTTTGATAAAATTCAGGTCCCATTTGTGATTAACACTCGAAAAAATGGGCATAGAAGGAAGCTACCTCAACATAGAAAAGTCCATATATGACAAGCCCACAGTAAACATTCTCAATGGGGAAAAACTGAAAGCATTCCCTCTCTGATCAGGAACAAGACAAGGGTGCTCACTCTCCTATCATGCAACATAGTTTTGAAGTCCTAGTTATGGCAATCTGAGAAGAAAATGAAATAAAAGTAATCCGGATGGGAAAAGAAGAAGTAAAGCCTCACTGATTGCAGATGACATGATACTCTACACAGAGAACCCTAAAGATAGTATCAGAAAATTACTAGAGCTAATCAGTGAATTTAGCAAAGTAATGGGATACAAAATCAATACACAGAAATCACTTACATTCCTATATACTAACAATGAGAAATCAGAAAGAGAAATTAAGGAAACAATCCCATTCACCATCGGATCAAAAAGCATAAAATATCTAGGAATAAACCTACATAAGGAGACAAAAGAACTGTATAACTGTATAAACAGAGAGATACTGATGAAAGAAAGCAAAGATGATGTGAACAGATGGAGAGATATTCCATGTTCCTGGGTTGGAGGAATCAATATTGTGAAAATGACAATGTTACCAAATGCAATCTACAGATTGAATGCAATCCCTATGAAAATACCAATGGCTTTTCCCCACAGAACTAGAATTTTTTTCACAATTCATATGAAGAAACAAAAGACCCCAAATAGCCAAAGGAGTCTTGAGAAAGAAGCATGGAGCTGGAGGAATCAGCCTTCCTGACTTCAGATTATACAACAAAGCTACAGTCATCAAAACAGTATGGTACTGGCGCAAACACATAGATACAGACAAATGGAGCAAAATAGAGAGCCCAGAAATAACCCCCACACTTATTGGGACCTTGTTTTTGAAAAAGGAGGCAAGAATATACAATGGAGCAAAGATAGCCTCTTCAATAAGTGGTGCTGGGAAAACTGGATAGTTACATGTAAAAGAATGAAATTAGAGCATTTCCTAACACCATACACAAAGGTAAACTCAAAATATATTAAAGACCTAAATGTAAGACCTGCAAATATTAAATTCTTAGAGGAAAACATAGAACACTTGATGACAGAAATCAAAGCAAGATCGTACAGTAATGGAAATAAAAACAAAGGTAACAACTGGAACCTAGTTAAAGTTAAAAGTCTTTGCAGAGCAAAGGAAACTATAACTAAGGTGAAAAGTCAACCCTCAGAATGGGAGACAATAATAGCAAATGAAACAACTGACAAAGGATTAATTTCCAAATATACAAATAGCTCATACAATACCAGAAAAACAAATAATCCAATTAAAAAGTGGGAAAAAGACCTAAACAGGTATTTCTCCAAAGAAGACATATAGATGGCTAACAAACACACGAAAAGATGCTCAACATCACTCATTATTTGGCTCACTCACTGAGTCGTGTTCGATTCTTTGTGACTCCGTGGACTGCAGCATGCCAGGCTTCCCTGTCCAGCACCAATTCCAGGACTTGCTCAAACTCATGCTCATCAAGTTGTTGATGCCATCCAACCATCTCATCCTCTGTTGTCCCCTTCTCCTCAGGGTCTTTTCTAAGGACTCAGTTCTTTGCATCAGGTAGCCAAAGTATTGGAGCTTCAGCTTCAGCCTCAGCCCTTCTGATGAGTATTCAGGACTTTGTTCCTTTGGGATTGATTGATTGGATCTCTTTGCAGTGCAAGGGCTCTCAATGAGAGTTCTCCAGCACCACAGTTCACAAGCATCAATTCCTCAGTGCTCAGCTTCTTTACGGGCCAACTCTCACATCCATATATGACTACTTGAAAAACCATGGCTTGGACTATAGGGACCTTTGTCAGCAAAGTAATGTCTCTGGTTTTTAATATGCTGTTTAGGTTTGTCACAGCTTTTCTTCCAAGGAGCAAGCGTCTTTTAATGTCATGTCTGCAGTCACCATCTGCAGTGATTTTGGAGCCCCCCAAAATAAAGTCTCTCACTGTTTCCATTCTTTCCCTATCTATTTGCCGTGAAGTGATGGGACTTGATGCCATGATCTTAGTTTTTTCAATGTGGAGTTTTAGGCCAGCTTTTTTACTCTCTTTTTTCATTTTCATCAAGAGGCTCTTTATTAGACAAATGAAAATCAAAAGTATAATGAGAACTTGCCTCACACCAGTCAGAATGCCCATCATTAAAAGTCTACAAACAATAAATGCTGGAGAGGGTGTGGAGAAAAGGAAACCCTCTTGCACTGTTGGTGGGACTGTAAATTGATACAGCCACTATGGAAGACGGTATAGAGATTCCTTAAAAAACCTAGCAATAAAACCACCATACGACCCAGCATTGCCACTCCTAGGCATATACCCTGAGGAAATAAAAATTGAAAAAGACACACGTACCCCAGTGTTCATTGTAGTACTGTTTACAATAGCTAGAACATGGAAGCAACATAGATGTCCATCAAAAGATGAAGAAATAAAGGAGCTGTGGTACATATGTACAATGGAATACTACTCAGCCATAAAAGGGAATGCATTTAAGTCAGTTCTAAAGAGGTAGATGAACCTAGAGCCTATTATACACAGTGTAGTAAGTCAGAAGGAGACAGATAAATATTGTATAGTAAAATATATATATATACATGGAAACTAGAAAGATGGTATCAATGAATTTATTTGCAGGGCAGCAATGGAGAGACAGACATAGAGAAGAGACTTATGGACATGGGAGGGTGGGAGGAGAGGGTGCGATGTATGGAGAGAGTAACATGGAAACTTAATTACCATAAGTAAAATAGACAGCCACTGGCAATTTGCTATATAACTTTGGGAACTCAAACAGGGGCTCTGTATCAACCTAGAGGGGTGGGATGGGGAGGCAGATGGGAGGGAGTTTCAAGAGGGAGAGGACAAATATATACCTATGGCTGGTTCATGTTGATGTCTGACAGAAAACAACAAAATTCTGTAAAGCATTTATACTTCAACTAAAAAATAAGTACCTGTTAAAAAACATTTTCAGAAGCATGATGCCCAGTATGCTCAGGAATAGGTGTAACATGGAGTAAAAAGGGAAAGGGGTGATAGAGCAGATATTTAATCTGGCCTGCCTGAAACATTTGTCCTATTTGCAAGGTTCAGAAAAAGAGTTCAGTTGGGGATCCACATGTCTAAAAATATTTGAAATGTTCAAATCAAATGATAAACCATTAAATAAGTTGTATCTCCTTCAATGACAAATGTACCTTCCTAATGAGCTGAAAGGCCAGGTTGGGATTTAGTATTCTCAGACTCCTCTAAGTTCTGCCGTGATGGTGTGGGAAGAGCTGCCCTCCTTCCCTTCCCCCGCCCATGCCCTGGCTCCTAGGCCAGGCCGCAGCCTCTTCTGGGCCTACAACCCCTCCTTGGGCCTGGGAGCACCCACCCTAGCAGTGAGTGCAGTCAGCCCTCCCCAGGACAGGTCTAAGAGGAGCACACGGGCCCTGGAAGCAGGCTAGGGACTGTTCAGGGCTGCCAGGTACCTGGAGCATGGGCTAGCAGGGACACAGCCCTTGTTCCCATGGGCTGGGCTCCTGGCCCTGGCGGGAGGGGTGTGGCTGGAAGAGGACCAAAGTGGCCCTCTAAAGCATAGAGCTCAAGACAGAGATATCTCTGCCTGGGCCTGGAAGCAATACTGTTTTAACAACTAGCACCACAGAAATACTAACAAATCAGAACTAGGTTGAAGGGCCTCAAATTGTACTAGTTGACCTGGTGTTTTAGTTGAAATAATGGTGACAGGGAGTGCTTTGCCTTCTATCACACTATGTGGTTCTAGCCATAAGAAATAATATAATACATTTTAAAATGTCAACACTCGTGACCAAAAAAAAAATAAGTTGTGTGGATCCTAAGTTTACTTCACTTTAATTGGCATTAAATACCTACGAAGAGGAAAATTCATTGCCTAGGGCTTTGGGAAAGAAAGAAAGAAAGAAAGATAAAACCCTTAAGGTCCCAGCCATTTAAAGGTTCAGTGCAGGGGTTGGTTTTGATGGAATAGGTGGATGTAGTGTATTTGCATGTGCACACAGTTAGAATAGAAGCCATGCCACCACAGAACATGTGTTATCAGTTATCTACAAGAAGGTCAGGAGCCAAACCCGTGGGTACAAAGTTTGTTCCAGCTAGACCATGTTTCAGATACCTAGGAAGCCTGAAGTAAATGCAGAAATGAGCCCATCGAGTCTCAAACCCCCAGGCCCTTCCCCTTCTCTGATCCTCCACTCTGGTCATCTACAACTTTATCTTTTTATTACCTTAAACAGAGTTCAAAGATTAAGGCCACTTTCTCCCTTTTCTCTTTTTTACTTATTGTGACATATTTCCGATCTGCACAAAATTATAAAGAATACTAGTATAAACACTATTTAACCACCACTCAGTTTAAGAAATGTAAATTAGAGATACAGTTGAAGCCCACTATGTATCCCTCCCCAATAGGATCGCTGTCTTTCTCTTTCCCCAAGAGGTAACCACCATCCTAAATGTGGTTTATCTTTCCATTGCATGCCTTTCTGTATGCTTGCATATACATACATCCTCACAGGCAACTTTGTATGTATCTACTATCCATTCCTGCTGAGTGAAGCTTCTCTTAGACTTCATATACCCGGTATCATGTCTGTGACTTTCTGGAACCAGCTCTGTCCCTGGATATTTTTCTGGTGCCATCCCCTATCCACAGCCTCTGTCTGTCTCAGCCCCTGTGAATCCTAATTTCCTCGCCAGTCCAGCCCCTACCGTCCTGTTCAATTTACCTCCAGCAGCCCCAAGGCAGTGAATGAAGACTGGTCACCATAGGTGGGTCTCAACTTCTCCCCCTGTGGCTGTCAACCAGCGCTTCTCAAACCTTGGCTGCATCAGAATCCCCTGGAGGGCTTGTTAAAACACAGACTACTGAGCCCCACTCCCAGTTTCTGATTCACAGGTCTTGAGTGGAGCCTAAGAGTTCGTGGGTGATGCTAATAATGCTATTTTAAGGGCCAAACTTTGAGAACCAGTGCTCCAAATCAGCGTCTGGGCTCAGGCTCAGCAGCACCATCTGGCCTCCAGGCAAGCTGGGCCATCCCTCAGGTTTCCTTCAAAAGCACCAAGCAGTACTATGAAATACACATATAACACAAGTCCTGTGTACTTTTAAATGTTCTAGTAGCCACATCTAAAAAGTAAAAAGAGGGCATCCCTGGTGGTCTAGTGGTTAAGAATCCACCTTGCAGTGCAGGGGACACAGGTTCAATCCCTGGTACAGGAAGATCCCACATGCTGAGGGGCAACTAAGCCCATGTGCCCAGCTCTGAAGCCCGTTTGCCCTAGAGCTCATGCTCCACAAGAGAAGCCACCTCAGTGAGAACCTGTGCACCGTAAGAGGAGAAAGCCCACGTGTAGCAATAAATAAATTTTTGAAAAAGTAAAAAGGAACTGGAGAAAATAATTTTAATGCTATATTTAATAGTAGATTATCATTTCAATGGGTAATTAGTTATTAATGAGACTTTACACCATCTTTTACATTTGTAGCACATTTCAACTAAGATTAGCCACATTTTCAATGCTCAGCAGCCACACATGGCTAGTGACTAGTACAGTAAACAAGTGCAGATCTAAAGCCTTGACCTCTATTTCTGTCTTACAGAACTGTTTTAAATACAAATTTTTGGGGGGGCTGCAATAAAAGAATTTACAACAGGCTTATCAAATGGTGGAATGTGATGATGCCTTCCAATGATGTAAAACGGCTTCTCATTTTTAAAGAGATTTAAATCAGGATTATTTATATACATAAATCTATCTACATTTCAGTTTACTACTTTAAAACTTAGTTTTAACTAGAACAAATGCTGTCAAATATATCTGTGGAAGATAAAACCCAATTAGATATTGGATTTTTTACTAGATATTATTAGACAGTTGCTTTTTGGGGGATGGATTTTGGAAGGAAATCAATGTAAATAATATTCCCATGGGCTTCTGAAAAATCTAAAAACTAGCGAACAATGGATCCTTTCTTCTTTGTCTTCTTTCTAGTCTTCCAAACTGCAGGAAGAAATGAGAGAAAATGAATGATTATACAGCATCAGTCAGCACCAGAAACTTTCTAGATCTAAGAAAACAGTCTGCTGCATCTGAGGGTTGTATCTCAACAAGGAGAGAAGAAAAACCCATTTTCCTCTTGTAACCTTCACCCTGGATACTGGGTGCATATACAACCCGAGGGCTTCAATCATGTGATCCTACCAATCTTGTCTCCCTCTTGCCCAACACCATAAATGCTTTTCTTTTCCCCCTTCCTTTGAGAGGCTAGTCTGGGACTAAAATCACCCTTTCTACCTTAAAAGCCTGTGCTCACTCCACAGATGATACTCCCTTACCCTCCCAGACCCTCGGTTTCCATATCTACCATATGAGAAAGAGGCTGTTATTATGAAACATATCACTGTGCAAACGAGGGAGAAAGTGTTAATCATTAAAAGACAATACATATACCTTCACTACCAACTCAGTGATAAACATCAGTCATCCTATGACTGTTTCTTTTGACTGTCATATAAAATACCCAAATCTACAACTGAACAAATATTTCAGTATTAATCACTAAATGTGGTCCTACTTGAAATTCTGAACAGTTTGCTATTCGTAAATAGTTACGCTCTAAAAGGGGTCTTCTCTTAATGCCGGCGACTGCACTTCTGTGGTCAAGAAATGAAGGCCAAACTAGTGCACAGCCCAGTTGCTGCTGCTTTTAGTCATTGTTTTCTAAAGAAATACTGGTCTTAGGTACTGACACATTTACAAATTGTTGGTAGTCTTACAGATAGAGGACAAAAGACCTCATAAGAACAAATGAGAAGCCATGAAGTGTATTTCACTTCAAGCTCTTTATATTAGTGGGAACAGGAATGTTCTATAAACATTAGGTAAATTTGAGTTGTTGAACTAATTTCAAACCAACGTTTTCTTAATTTACTCTGAGAATTAAAAAGCAAAAACAAAATTGGCAAATGCCTGGGAACAGCTGGGTTATTTTCAAAGCTATACACAGATACCTGGGCTTTCTGGGCCTGTCCTTTGCTGGGTCCAGATCCTTTTCTGGTTCTTCTTGTTTTCTGTTATACTTCTTTTCTTTCCCCGCACTTTTGGTGCCCTGCGCCTCTTCTTTGGAGTTCTCATCCTGGCATTCAGCTGTTTCTTTAGAGAGGAATCATAGACTTTGGGACCAGACATTCACAGAAAAAACATCCCAACACCTAAGGAATGGCAAGATATCCAGTACTCTACCCTTAGGAGAAGCAGGAGGACAGAAGCAACTAAGCAAAGAGTAACTGGGGGCCTTCCTTCTGGCGGATGCAACACTTCCATGGCCCTCATTTGCTGCTGCTTGATCATTTTCACAATGACATTATTTCTTTTTTTCTGGTACATCTGTCACCCTGTGCTACTGATTACTTGTGCTCAAGGATCAGAATCCTTTGGGTCTGATGCATTCTGGATGTTTTGGCCAGAACTTTTTCGCCAAAATATGCTTCACCTCAATAACAAATTCTATGGGGAAGCTCCTGAGTTCCTCAATCCCCTAAATATTTCATTTTGACCAAGTGCTCCTGTATAAGTTCATAATGTTTTGGGATCAACTTTCCAAGAATCTTGACATTTTTAAAAGCTATGAACCAAATATGAGGTCTGCCATTTGCTTGTTCTCTTCCATGTCCTCTCAAGCTCCCTCTCGAACACCTGCCTCCACTGACCTTCACCTGTGGGCTCATAACTGGCACTGTTCATCTCAGACCTTTACCAGGGTTGGTAGAGGGCAGCTTATTTTCACCCCAAACCAAAGAAGTCGTTATGAGGTTGGGCTTCTACTGGGCCCCTCTGGCCTTCGATTAAAGGAGGCCCTGACTCCCGGCCTCCCCTCCTGAGGCACGCCGCCCCGTCTGAGCCTGCCCCCTCCTCGGGATCCCTGGTCCCCAGATCCGGCCTGCAGATGCCAGTGTCTCCATCCCTCCCAACTCCCCCCCCGCCCCTCGAATGCTCACTCTCAGGGGCGACAGGCTCCTGTGGCATCTCCCGCAAGCTGGGCTCCTCAGACTCCTTGGTGGCCGTCTCCCATAAAGAGGCCTCCTCGGGTGCCTTAGCCTCCTGGGCTTCCTCCGCCTGCTGCGCCTCCTGGGCTTCCTCAGCCTGCTCCACCTCCTGATCCGGGGCTTCCTCAGCCGGCCCCTCCCCCGATACATCCAATGGTACCTGGACCTCGGATAACCCGCCCACGGCGGCTGAGCTGTGGTCAGACAAGCGCGGCCTGGTCTGGTACCAGACCAACACGCGGTCGTCATTTGGCGGAAGTATGATGTGGTTGTCGGACAAACGGTTCATCATCGAGTGCATCAGATTTAGGACCGTTAGGCTGAAGCCGCTCATGGGGAAGTGGCGCGAGACCACGAAGCGGTTCACGCCCTGCGCCTGCTCCTCCACCTCCCTCTCCTCAGCCGGCCTGATGTCGGAGTCTTCCTCAGCGTTCCCGCCCTCCAGGGCCGCCTCCCTCGGGCCTCCTGAAGCCCCCACAGCTGCACCTGCCTCAGCCTCAGGCATGGAGTCACCCCTGCGAGGCTCAGAGTTGCGGTCCACACCGTCACGGGCTCCGGCCTGGGCCCCCACTGCACCTGTTGGGCCTTCCTGCCCGCCATGGGTCAGATCTCCATCCCCCGTGGTAGACATGGCGGACGGCAGTTACCTCAGCCGGGCGGGTGACGATGGCAATGGCGCAGGTGGTGGCACCCGAAGTGGCTGCCCTGAGAGGAGGCTGAGGGAAGTGAGATGGACCGAGGCAGTCACGGAAGGGACCACAGAGGAGGCCCCACGACCGGGAGGGTAGGCGGCCAATGGCGGAAGCGTCCGACGGAAGTCGGGCCTCAGGCAGTGGAGCCAGGCCACAGTCGAGGGGCGGGGCCGGAACAGTTAACGGTGGCATGTGACCCCTCGTCACGAGCTTTGGGCTCATTTGCTGACAAACAAGGATTGACGTGCTCTGTGTCCAATGAACGGCCAAGGCCCTTGGTTGTCAAATTGCTCACAATTGCCTACTTGTTCTTTGACGCGTTAGGGTTCTGACATGTCTGGAGGTCTTCTAGGCTCGTGTCCTTTATGTAATTGTGCAGGAAAGTATTTATGAAGGCATCCTGGGCCATGTGAACTGAGAGAAATTTCCCACCTGGGAATTTCCACCTGGTAATGGCTCATGTGAATAGAGACAGGGTCATAAAAATGTTGTATATCTCAGATGTTAGCAGTACTAAAAACCTCCGAAGAAGAGAAAGAGAATTTGGACAATTTAACTTAGTGAAAAACAGTTGGAAAAGAGTAGACAAATTGAAATGAATGCAGTCAGAACTGATTGTTGAGAAGTGTTGGAGAAGTTAGGAGCTAGAAGGTGTATAATGAACCCAGACAAATTCACTTAACGCTTTGAAGACTGAATAATAAAAGAGAGGTTTCTTTAAAGGATCAGGTCATCTCCTAAGTGCTAAGCATGACAGATGTTAAAAGGGCCACCTTCCTAGGCTGTTTCAGAGGCAACAGTCCCAGACTTTTTATTGATCTCAAGATCCACTTAGTCCAGACCCCAAGTGTAATTTTGAAAATTATACAGAAATTAACTGCTTTTACAGTCATTCTGTAAAAAAAGTTTTGTAGCACTAAAAATATTTTTTGAAAAAGACATAGCCGATTACATCTGGATGTTACATTTAGGAAAAATACTAATAAGTCTCATAATTGTAAAGAGGGGATTTTTTCCCCTTTCATTCAGTTCAGTTCCAACCGAATTTCAGTGTTTGCATTTTTCCTCTGTCTCACCTCGTGAATGGAGCATGGTGTTGCTGTAAATCATTGGTTTAAATTTGGAAGGCAATGTCAGTAATCTCTAATCCAAAATTCTCATTATAAAGACAGCAAAAAAGAGGCAGAATCCCCATCTGAGGTCTGAGTTGGTTTAACATTTGCTGCCCTAAGTGATCTTGTAACAGTTGCTTATCATTTCTAGGCCTCAGTTTTATCATCTGTATAGGTGGCGTTCAATGAAAATATGAGTGAGGTAGATGGAAGAAGATGGAATTATATTTAGGATACTGAACTTTTGTTGAAAATGTGTTTTTAGTTTGATTTTGCCTTGTAAGTTGGTGAATGTTTCTAAGTGTGTAGTTTTTTTTTTATTTTGTAAAATCTAATAATATTTTCTTTTTTCTTGTTTTAAACATTATAAATTTGTACATCTTTTCTCATCCAGAAATGAATTTTATACTTACTTGTTTTTGGCTATCTTCTGAATGTTTACATTTAACTTCTTAATTTGGGATCAAGAATGACTCACAGTGTTAAGATTAAAATCTCAGTTGATTTTTAAACAGCTCACCTATAATACCATTTGTTACACATGAATTCCCCTCTGTAAGGTTTTGTGGGCTTCCGGGGTGGCCCTAGTGGTAAAGAACCTGCCTGCCAGTGCAGGAGATGTAAGAGACCCGGATTTGACGCCTGGGTTGGGAAGATTCTGTGGAGGAGGGCATGGCAATCCATTCCAGTATTCTTGCCTGGAGAATTCTAAGGACAGAGGAACCTGGGGTGGGCGGAGGGGGCTATAGTCCATAGGGTCACACAGAGTCGGACACAACTGAAGCAACTTAGTATGCACACACATAAGGATGTGTGGCCAAGTCCCCTTTAGCATTTCCTATAAAGAGAAGAGATGCAAGAGAAACACACATTCTCTTAGTGTTTCAGGGCTGGAAAGGCCTTTAGATATGGAATCTAAGACCATTCTTTTTTTAAGTAATTAACCTCCAATTGAAATAAATAAATTTAATAAAGAAATCTACAAACAAAAAGAAAAATAATAATTTTAAAAAATTAAAAAAATAATAAATAGGGAAACTAAAATTTAGAGCTGCTAACTGGCATCCCCAAAGTCATGCCAGTTAGTAGAAGAGCCAGGACTAGGACCAATCTCCTGATCTTTAATCTGGAATTGAAACATACCTCACACATGAGCTTTGGCCATCTTCTTTCCTATTGGACTTGTCTTAGAACAGTGTGATAGAACATGAACATCAGACATGGTCACTCTGAGACCACATCGAAGGGAGACAAGACAGGACCAAAAAGATCATACATGACTAAACATCCCCCTCTCTTGGCTAAAATGAATGTCTACAACTTCTTGACCAATTACATCTTTATTCTGGGTCTAGTCTCCTCTCCCTAAAGGGAAGATTTATTCAAATACCAAGCAGAGAATTGCCTCACCTACCTAAAGACATCTAATCTAGAGCAAACCCCTGTTTCCTTGAAGGAAAAACTTCCCCAAATAACTCATCCAAACCCCAGCCTCTGTAACAGGTTCTTTCTGATACTTGGGAAGGCATCACATAGTTCCCCCATGATGTGTGTTCTCCCTTACTGCAATGAATAGTAAACTGAACTCACTCAACTACAGGCATGGTTTTGTGATCTTTGGCTGGAGGACACTGACGGTGTAAAACATTTCCATCTTTACACTGTAATGCATGAACTCAAACAAGTGAGTCAAAAGGCATTGAAAGTTTTTTCTCAGAAAAGGCTTCTCAGAGGAGGGAGGTGTTGGACCCACAAGATGGGCAACAGGCCCGAACTAAGGACAATAAAGACAGGATGTTGTCTCTGTGTGGCCCTTGTTAAAATAGGCTTGTAAACGCCAGTGAGTCCCTGGCTGTAAAAAAGCCTGTGGCCTTCCCTGTGGCTCAGACAGTAAAGTGTCTGTCTGCAGTGTGGGAGACCCAGATTCGATTCCTGGGTTGGGAAGATTCCCTGGAGAAGGGAATGGCAACCCACTCCAGTACTCTAGCCTAGAAAATCCCATGGACAGAGGAGCCTAGTAGGCTACAACCCATGGGTTTGCAAAGAGTTGGACATGACTTCACTTTCACTTTCATTTTCACTTTAGGAATTGGAAGGTCTGTCTAGTCAAAGCTATGGTTTTTCCAGTAGTCATGTATAGATGTGAGTGTTGGGCCATAAGGAAAGCTGAGCACCAAAGAACTGATGCTTTTGAACCTTGGGATTGGAGAAGACTCTTGAGAGTCCCTTGGACTGGGAGGAGATCAAACCAGTCAATCCTAAAGGAAATCAGTCCTGAATATTCATTGGAAAGACTGATGTTGAAGCTGAAACTCCAATACTTTTGCCACTTGATGTGAAGAACTGACTTATTTGAAAAGACTGGGGAAGATGCTGAGAAAGGTTGAAGGCAGGAGGAGATGGGGATGACAGAGGATGAGATGGTTGGATGGCATCACTGACTCAATAGATATGAGTTTGAGTAAACTCCAGGAGTTGGTGATGGACAGGGAAGCTTGGTGTGCTGCAGTCCATGGGGACACAAAAAATCGGATATAAGTGAAAAACTGAACTGAACTGAGGGGTAGGAAGAGGAGGCAGATGTTGTTTCTGGCCAGAGGGCAGACCTGGGTGATGCGATGGAGGTCCTTGGGTGAGGAAGGTGCTTAATTAGGGCACTCCCATTTCCTATCCCATGCTGTGACAGGACTGCCTCCATTCTTCTTTAACAGAGAAACACATACTCCCAGGTAGACGGGGTTTTTTTTCCCCTATAAGAAGTTGCAAACCCATTGACTGTAGCCCACCAGGCTCCTCTGTCGATGGGATTTTCGAGGCAAGACTGCTGGAGTGGGTTGCCATTCCCTTCTGCAGGGGATCTTCCCGACCCAGGGATCGAACCCAGGTCTCCAATTTTTTTACCGTCTGAGCCACCAGGGAAGTTGCCCCACCCATGAAACCAGACTATTTATGCTTTCTTTGTTTCCTCCTATCTCTGTACATTCTTTCTTCAGAACTTTTAACAAGACCATCAACTATTCACTTTAGAGGAGACAGCATGTTACCAAACAAAGCAAACAAAACAAGAGAAATCATACAAGTGTCTTTCCAGGTCAGGAACAACTAGTCTGTCCACTTGAAGCTATAGGACAAACACTCCAGCCCCTAGTCATTTAAGCATTCACTGAGCACATGTAAGCACCTACTATATACCTGGAATTATATTCGGACATGGGGACTCAGTTATCTGAGACCCATGGCTTGTTCTGGTTTACGATCTACAGGGTTAGACAGACACTTGGGCAATGACGACTCACTCTGTCAAGTGCTGTAATAAGGATGAGCACAAGTGTTAAGGAAGCATGGGAGAGTGGATGATTAGCTATGGCCAGTAGGTGAAGGGGGTGGGCTGGTGCCTGGGACAGTGTGGAAGAGGGGGCATTTCAGGGGGTCCTGAAACTAGGAGTTCAAGTGGCAGTAAAAAGGCAGGGGCAAGGAGGTTCCTGTAGGTAAAGGAAGCAGCATGAAGAGTGGCAGAGATGTGTTGGTGTGTACCTGGCCGGGGAGCAAAATGGCAGGAGTGTAGAGCAGAGTGGCTGATGGGCATTTAAAGTAGATAGGGCTGTGAAAGCTCCAGTAAAGACTTTGCCCTTTGCCCTGAAAAGGATGTTGGCCTCCAAAGAAAAAACCGTTGAGATGATGGTAGAGTTAGCAGAAGAGTTTTGGTGCATTTAGGAATGAGTTGAGTCAAGAAAAGTTCTGCTAAGGCCCTCCAAGATCTTTCTGGCAAGTTTTAGGATCCCACGCTTTCTTTTTTATAACAATAATACATATTCTTTGTACAGCAGAATAGTAAAACACATAAGATTAAAGAGGGTATCAAAAATTCACACATATCTTGCCTATACAAATGAAGATAATAATAGAAATATAAGCAAAAGACATGGGTAGATAAATCATAGATAAATACAAATGATTTTTAAACATATGGACTTATTATGCTCAAACAATTCAAATTAAAATTATATTGAGGTAATGATAATGATTAGCATTTATTAAATACTTATAGGTTGGGCACTATTTTAAACACGTACATTATGTTATTTACTCCTTGGAACAGCCTTATGATGTGAGTACTGTTGTTATCCATCTTTTGCAAATAAGGAAACCAAACACAGAGATCTTTAGCAAGATTCTCAAGGGTACACAGCCAATAAGGAACAGAGCCTGGAATAAGAAGTTAAAAATTGCCCTTAATCTCACTATCTAGAAATGATCACTCTGCTATTTAGCAAATAGTTCAGTTTCATTTTTCTGAGTTGGCAAAAGACTCTGTTAATTCTTCTGTTTGATTAGAGAATCCCAGTCTCCAACCCTTAAATAATAGGAAGTTGGCTATTGATTGCAGACAGATATTCTTGATCACGTTATGTTTTCTGTCCCTTGTTGTTAAAAGCTGTGTGGCTTAGGGTAAACTTTCCCATGGTCCTTAGTTTCATCTTAACAAAGAGAATAATTACCACCCCACAGGGTTTTTGTGAATATTTAACATGATAATATACAATGAGCATTATCAGAATTAAGGGTTCTTAGTGAGGTTTGTCTGGGTTTTTTCAACTTCTAAGCATGCCCTTTTTATTCAGAGGAAGCAGAATTTTAATTTGGTCCTCTTGTCCACACTCAATCAGTAAATGCTTGCCTTCAGTACAGAAGAAATGCCCCCTCCCCCACTTTTATGTTCTTATTAATTTTCATGGGAATCTTCTGCCCAAATTGTCCTATGGCTGCGTCTTCCTTGGAATTCAGATTAGTTTTTTTTTTTTTTGATTTTCTAAAAGTTATTTATATTACTTGGAGGCTAATTACTTTACAATATTGTATTGTTTTTGCCATACATTGACATGAATCTACCATGGGTGTGGAATTCAGGTTTTAGTCAAAGAACACTCACAGGGGATCATCGCTGACTACAACTTGTCACACAGTGGCACCCTCAAACACTCTTATATTACCACTGTTTCTGTTTCCTTCATAGCTTTGAACTTTTCCCATTTAATACATTTTATCTTTGTTTTTATTACACCTGTCTTAACTCCCCAGCCTCCCCGAGCACCACCAAGAGTTAAGTGCCACAAAAGCAGAGCTTATTGTCTGTTTTCTTCACTATGTCCCCCAAACACCTAGAGTCATATCTGAAACAGAGTAAATACTCAGACATTTGTTTATTTACTTTAAATATTTATTTATGAATGCCTGCACTGGGTCTTCATTGCTGCAGTGGTTTTTCTATAGTTGCAGCAAGCAGGGTCTAGTCTCTAGTTGCAGGGTGCAGGCTTCTCACTGTGGAGGCTTCTCTTGTTGTGGAGCATGGCTCTAGGCATGTGGGCTCAGCAGTGGCTCCCGGACTCTAGAACACAGGTTTCCTGGACCAGTAATTGAACCCACATCCCCTGCACTGGCAAGCGGATTCTTTACCCCTGAGCCACCAAGGAGGCCCCTTAAACATTTGTTAAATGACTATAAACAACTTGCTTCCTCTGTATTGGTTAATTGTACAAGTTACAGAGTCAAATGCTACTATGTGTAGGATCCCATTTATGAATTTGGAGAGCCCCCATTGGGTGAGATTAAAGTTGAGCCTTGAATGTCGGTAAAGTTTGGGTAATTTCTCTATATACCAGTACATCTCATATTGCTGGAGGGATGGTAAAAAATCTGCCTGCAATGCCGAAGACCCAGATTCAATCGCTGGCTTGGGAAGATCCCCTGGAGGAGGAAATGGCAACCCACTCCAGTATTCTTGCTGGGAGAATGCCATGGACCAAGGAGCCTGGTGGGCTACAGTCCACGAGGTTGCAAAGAGTCAGCCATGACTGAGTGACTAACAAACACACGTAAGTATCTTTAGATCGAGGGGGACAAGTTCATAGGAAAAAAAAGTGTCTTTTAATTTGGTCATTATAATATATATAAGATGGCAGAGAATTGCATCAGTGTTAATGTTTGTTTGCTTTGTGGTTAGCTCATTCTAAATTTCAACTTTTGGAGGTCAGAGAGTTTACACATTAAATTGCTGTGTCTTTACATAGTGTAAGTTAAATATCCTCTAAAATTTTCTTCCCCTACTTTGCCACAGGTTCTGAAATTGCCTATCTTAGCATCATTTCATAGGACCTTTCAGAGACAAGTACATTGTATGTTAACTTGGAATCGCATCCTTACTGAAAATACTATTATTTTTGTATCATTAGCCAGGTATTGTATTAGGCAGGTTCTTTAGTAATTGGGACAGGAACCTTGAGACCAGATGAGTAGAAGAATGAAGGAAAGATCTGGGGGCATGGGGTGCTCCCAGGGAAAGGAGGCCTATCTGGGAGTGACAGTGACCCTGATTCTAGGTGCATGGGGATGATGGTGGAATTGAGGAGGATAGCAGGGGCCACTGCTTGACAGGATGTCACTGATAAAACAGGTAAAGGATCTAGGGATGCAAGTCTTGTTCCACTTTCATAGCTTTGCCTCAGGTCAACTTGTCTCTGAAGGTATTTGGTACTTTAAGACAGAAAGATGAAGAAGATTCTTTGAGGTTCCATACAGTGAGGGTCTTGAGATGGGATGTAGGGAGGCTGCTTGTGAAGTATGCTATTGTAGCATACCGGAGAAGCAGTCTGCTAATGCCATCCTGAATGGGTGTCTAAGTGACCTTAACTAATTGCAGAACGAGGCCTTCCCCCCAAACTCCCTTTCTCTGATGAAATACCTTTCACCCACTTTCTTACCCCAATTCTAGAGATTAGGCACATTTAAAGTCACACATAAGACTATAGGTATGAGCACTAATAGAAACTTCCTTGGGGCCCAGGTAATCTCTGCTGAGTTTAAGAAACAAAACAATAGAAACGGAGTTGGAGGTCTGCACATCCTTTCCTCAAATGGTAACTGGTGTCATGAGTTTGGTGTTTCATTCCCATGTACTTTGCCTACATTGTTGGGAAATGAAAGAGGTTGTTAAATATACACTTATATCCCAAAGTACATAGCATTTTTGGCATGTTTTAAAACTTTATATAAATGGCATCACCGGATCTATGTTCTTCTGTCATTAGTTTGCCTTACACTTTTCTCTACAACCTCCAGGAAATCATTATCCTCAGAGGGGTGTGTGGCTCAAGCTCCAAGGAGTTCTAGTCTCCTCTCCAGAGGAGCCCTTGGGTCCTAGTCACTTTACCTGCAACACTTGGAGCCAGTGAATTAAGGTCGGTCTTAGATGGAGGTGAGCCTCTTCCTCTGTTGTCTTAGCCAAAGTGGAGGGCTGGGCTCACTTGCACCATGTGACCTCCTAGACCATTACCCTGGGAGCCGCACTTTGAAAACCACTAC
This sequence comes from Bos taurus, assembly GCF_002263795.3. Taxonomy (NCBI): domain Eukaryota; kingdom Metazoa; phylum Chordata; class Mammalia; order Artiodactyla; family Bovidae; genus Bos; species Bos taurus. The sequence goes on from NC_037357.1 coordinate 5,463,409, forward strand.
TCTAGAGCAGGAGACAGAGAATGAGATGGTTGGGTGGCATCACTGACTCGATGGACATAAGTTTGAGCAAGCTCTGGGAGTTGGTGATGGACAAGGAGGCCTGGCGTGGTGCAGTTCACGGGGTTGCAAAGAGTCAGACCCGACTGAGCGACTGAACTGACTGACTGGCTCTAGAGCAGGCATCCCCAACCTCCGGGATCTAGTGCCTCATGATCTGAGGTGGAGCTGATGTAATAACAATAGAAATAAAGTGCACAATGAATGTAATGCACCTGAATCATCCCCAAGCCATCCGCCTCCTCCCTGGTCCGTGGAAAAATTGTCTTCCTTGAAACTTATCTCTGGTGCCAGAAACGTGGGGGACCACAGCTCTAGAGCATCTTTTGCCCCTTGATATTTTAGCCTTCTTTCAACAAAATAATCTGATGCAAGTTTACCAAAAGGTGAACAGGTAGCATTCCTAGAAGGTAGAGTGCTACAAAAACTGCTCTGCTAAGTACAAAATGAAGACAAGACGTTATGGACACCCCAGTGATGAATCACTTGTCTCCAAATTTCTTTTGATTTAAACATCAGTGCAAAGATCCTTAAAGAAGCTGACAGTTACTGAAGGTGGCTTACTGGAACCCTTAACCATGCACATGGTTCGGTTAAAAGTGCATTGTGTACTAGTGAGTACAAGAGACTACATTTCTACAGCACAATGATGAAGGCACAAGTCAAGTAAGCTAATTTGAAAACTGCTTCAATTGGTTTCTCAGGAAGGCTTTTAAACCACTCTTAGTTTGCAGTAAGGATTCTGATATTTTACAGCTGTCGGTGTATACCTATGACAAAAGTACTTCACGAGAACCAAACTATGGATGTTCAAGGATGCAGTAAATTATGTATCTGGCAGAAAAGTGGAGACCATTAAAATTCTAAGAAGAAAGCACTGGTTTTAAAACCTGCTAGGTACCTAATAAGGTACCTAGAAACTTTTTTTTTTAAAAGAAGGTATAAGCAGTGCAGCGTAAGTTTAAGCTATTCTCTAATGATCTTTAATGCCCTTGGCTCACTGCAGCTTGCATTCTTCTTCCTCTTCTGGTTAATCATTTTCTTCCTCTTGCTTTGCTTCTTCTCTTGATTCTTCGCCTGTGTCATCATCATCATTCTGTGTGTCTTGTCCTGTTGAGTAAAATACTGATCTTGTACACTCATGAAAGAAGAACTGTAACTGATCTTCAGTTATTTTACCTGTACCAACCCCACTTAGTATTCTAAATTTTGGAATTTCCAGAGTACAAAAGTAGCTGAAGTATGCGTCCTTGAAAGTTGTTTTGTACCCTATTCTGGAAGTTCCGTTTCCTTTGCTATCCTGTTCCTTAATGCATTCTGAGTGACATTCTTCTTCCAATGTATTCAGCACCCAATGCAGCCTATAACTTGTGGTCCGTGAGAACAGAAGGATCAAAATCATCCAGGTATGACTTTATTAGATATGTTTCAGTCAACACCTCATTTGAGAAATAGTCACTGGATTCAGCGAAGTTCAACTGTGAAATTCGTAGGCTCTCCAGCATCTGAGAACTTGTGGACAAGTATTTCAGGTGCTCTAAAATAGGCTCATGGACTTTCTGAATCATATTTCTGAGCAATTCTGCATTTCAAAACTTTGATGCCAAGATAAAGAATTCTTTCAGGGTGGCTTTTACCGTCAGACTTTTCCTCAAGTTTTCTTTTTGATTTCCTCAACAACTGCCTCCGCAATACCTGGTTTCCTTTTATTTTCGTCATCTGTAAGCTCACAAGATGATTTTGTATCTCTTATCATACAGGTTGATAGAGGCATACTTTCTCTCAGTATCATGAATTACTTAATGATGTTTAGATTTTGTTTTTGCCTGTTCTAACTGGAAGTTTCTGGAGCATTAAGTTGCTTAACGATATTAATCGAGTCCTGAAAACAGCTTACACTTGCTACAAGTGAAGCAGCACATCTTTCTTGGGAAGCCTGAGGAATTTGCCTCCCCTCAACAGTTTTTTCTTCCTTCCTGTTCTCAACAGCATGGTGCCCCTGAATCGTGGCACATTCCAGTCTCCGTGCCACAGACTCTGTGACAGAAAACAGTCTCCTGTGCACATTTCGAGGGTCTTTTGCTTTCCCACCTCAGAGCCTTTATGTTCCTCTGGTGAACTACGAGGCCAAGTTGCTCAAGTGTCCTCTATCATCTCATTAAGATACACAGGCCAGGAGGGTGTGGGTGGGGAAAGATGGTGGGCAGCCCAAGGCACCGTAGTCTGTCTTTCTGGCCCCTTGAGGTGGGATCCCTCCACTGACTTTCAAGAGCTGCCTCCTCCAAATCAAAGTAAATGTTGAAAGTCTTCAACCCTCCCTTGGACACGACTGCCATCTTCCCCTCCTCCCTTCCATCCTTCACAGCACAGGCTCTGGTTGGGCCAGTAGAGCTGGTTTTATGTCACTTTCATCCAACATAAAACCTCAGTAGCTCTGGCTGTGAAGTGGGGGCAGAGGTGAGAGCCAACTGCGAAGGTGGCTTCAGTGGTGCTGCTGGGACCAGGGGGATGTGGGGCCAGGGGGCTGCTTGGGTGAGGGGGCTGCAGGGCTGGGGGCTGCTGGGGTGAGGGGCTGCGGGGCCAGGGGGTGTGGGACCATGGGGCTGCTGGTATGAGGGAGCTATGGGGCCAGGGGGGTGTGGGGCCAGAGGGCTGCTGGGGTGAGAGGGCTGCGGGGCCAGGGGGCTGCTGGAGTGAGGGGAGGTGTGCCAAGGGGCTGCTGGGGTGAGGAGACTGTGGTGCCAGGGGGCTGCTGGGCCAGGGGGTGTGGGGCCGTGGGCTGTTGGGGTGAGAGGGCTGCGGGGCCAGGTGGGTGTGGGGCCACAGGGCTGCTGGGGTGAGGAGGCTGTGGAGCCAGGGGGCTGCTTGGGCCAGGGGGGTGTGTGGGGCCAGGGGGCTACTGGGTCCAGGGGTCTGCTGGGGTGAGGGGGCTGCGCAGCCAGGGGGCTGCTGGAGTGAGGGGGGTGTTGGGCCAGGGGACTGTTGGGGTGAGGAGGCTGTGGGGCCAGGGGACTGCTGGGGCCAGGAGGGTATGTAGGGCCAGGGGAATGTTGGGCTAGGGGTTGCTGGCATGAGGGGGCTGCGGGGTCAGGGGTCTGTGGGGCCAGGGGGCTGCTGGGCCAGGGGTGTGTGGGGCCAGGTGGCTGCTGGGGTGAGGGGGCTGTGGGGCCAGCGGGCTACTGGGGTGAGGGGGCTGCTGGGCCAGGGGGTGTGGGGCCATGGGCTGCTGGGGTGAGGAGAATGTGGTACCAGGGGGCTGCCGGAATGATGGGGGTTGGGGCCATGGGGCTGCTGGGGTGAGGAGGCTGTGGGGCCAGGGGGCTGCTGGGGCAAGGTGGGGTGTGAGGCCAGGGGGCTGCTGGAGCAAGGGGGGTGTGGGGTCAGGGGGCTGCTGGGGTGAGGGGGCTGCGGGGCCAGGGTCCTGCTGGGGTGGGGTGGGGCTGTGGGGCCAGGGAGCTGCTGGAGTGAGGGGGGTGTTGGGCAAGGGGGTGGCTGGGGTAAGGGGGCTGTGGTGCCAGGGGGCTACTGGGGTTAGGGGGCTGCGGAGCCAAGGGGGTGTGGGGCCAGGGGGCTGCTGGGGTGAGTGGGCTGTGGGGCCAGGGGGCTGCTGGGGTGAGGAGGCTGTGGGGCCAGGGGGCTGCTGGGATGGGGAGGGGTGTGGGGCTAGTGGGCTGCTGGAGTGAGGGGGCTGTGGGGCTGGAAGCCTGCTGGGGTGAGGGGGCTGTGGGGCCAGAAGCCTGCTGGGGTAAGGGGACTGCAGGGCTGGAAGCCTGCTGGTCTGAGGGGACTGCGGGGCCGGGTGCTGCAGGGAGGTTGCTCGGCATTGGCCTACGCGACAGCCACCCGTGCTGGGTGACCAGGATTAGGCAAGGATGGCTGAGGAGCAGAGCCCCTTCTTGGGATGGAAAGTCTGGTGGCCTCAACGCAGGCCAGGACCTCACTGTCAGACTAGGAGATTCCCTCTGTGCCACCTGGCCTTGAGCTGGCCTTGAAATCTGACCAAGGCCAGGGCACTTCAAACGGGAGCAGCCAGGCTCAGGGAAGGTTGGCCCCTGCTGTTCCCTCCAGCAGGTTTCTCCAACTGGACCTGGGGGCCTCTGAGCCTAAGAGAATTTGCTGCAAAAAGGTGATTGACAGGCCATCTCTTCCTTGCCCCTCCCCCTGCCCCCCCACTTGGCTTTTTTTGAAGAGGGGCTCATTGGTCCTCTCTCTAAGCAGACCCCAGGAAGAAGGCCCTGGTTAGGAGTCCCATCATGCCATATGCAAGTGAATCCAGACAGGGAGCTTTTAACATACAATAGGTATAAGTTCCACCAAGGGGCGGCATTTATTCCCACTATTACAAACTGCAATCAGACTTTCCCTTTGTATACCACTCTTTGGTCCTAGGTTAAGAGTAGTGTCGGAGAAGGCAATGGCACCCCACTCCAGTACTTTTACCTAGAAAATCCCATGGATGGAGGAGCCTGGTAGGCTCCAGTCCATGGGGTCACTAGAGTCGGACACGACTGAGCGACTTCACTTTCACTTTTCACTTTCATGCATTGGAGAAGAAAATGGCAACCCACTCCAGTGTTCTTGCCTGGAGAATCCCAGGGACGGGGAAGCCTGGTAGGCTGCTTTTTCTGGGGTCACACAGAGTCGGACATGACTGAAGTGACTTAGCTTAGCTTAAGAGTAGTGTGATTTTGTGCTAAATGGCCTGGAGGTCAATGCTCAGACATTCCCGAAAATGTCTAGAAGGGCCCTTAGACATCCTGGAATCCAGCAGTTTTCCAAACTTCGGTGCACATAGGAAGCACCCTAAGGGCTTGTGGGACCACAGATTGCTGAGCCCCATCCCAGTGGTGAGGATTCTGGATCTGGGGAGACCTGAGAGTTTGCATTGCCAAGGACTTCTCCTGTGAGGTTCACGCTGCTGGTCTGGCCACTGCACTTGGAGAACCACGGGTCTAATCCAACGTCTTCATTTCATAGATGGATCAGCTGAGGCAGCACTCCAGCTGGGTTCCAGAATTGGCATTAACGCTTACCAGGTGTTATGACTTTGCAATCTGATTTAGCTGTTCTGGGCCTGCGTTTTCTCATCTACAAAATTAGGTAAGAGCCTCGGTCATTCCTACCCTGGGTTCAGTTTGCAGGTGGCTGCTATTGGGTATTTACTCAGGCTTTTAGTAACAGCCCTCTGGTTTGGTGTGGTGCTGTCACGTGGTTCTCAGGTCCGTGAGCTTCCACAGCTTCCCTCTGGTTCCTGGGTCGGGTTTAGGCCCTGCCTTTCCTGTGTGGAGCACTGAGAGACGAAGATGCTATCAGGTGGAGGGTAGGACATAAAGCTTTGTTCTTTTTGCTGTGGTTTTCTCATTTTACAGGTGCCTCTTCTGTTTGCTTACATTTCTAAGAATATTGGTTTTCTTTTCTGATGTAGAAAGTTTCCCAATGTTTTCCTTTTCTGTTTCCTTCATATTCTTTGAATTAAAAAATTCTTTACCACCTGTTCATAAGGCTATTCAAGGATATATTTTCTTATTTTCCTTGTGATTTTTTATCTTGTATACCCTTATCCCTCTGGAGTTATTTTGACATGTGTTATGAAGTTTGGATCTTGGATGACTTTCCTTTTCTTGTAAATGGCTAAACTCTGGCATCATTTGTTGAGTAATCCCTTTCCTCTCTTTGGATGTCTGGCTGTGCATTCTTAGCACTCTAAGAATGTAGAATAGGTGGGAGTGAGATTTTTGTCCAAGCCCATTTTTTTCAGATGGGGAAGTTGAGGCCCAGAGCAGCTAACTGGTTTTCCTAAGGTCATGTGAGTGAATGGAGAAGCTCTGACTTCTTTTGTGTGTGTGTGTTTTTTTTTGGCTGTGCTGAGGCTTCATTGCTGTGCTTGGGCTTTCTCTAGTTGGGTGAGCAGTGGCTTTTCTTGCTGCAGAGCATGGGCTCTGGAGTGCAGGTTCAGTCGTTGTGGCCCATGGGCTTCATTGCTCCTTGACATGTGGAACCTTTTCGGAGTAGGAATGGAACCCGTGGACCCTGCACTGGCAGGAGGATTCTTAACCAGCCACCAGGAAAGTCCAGATGTCTGTGACTTCTAATCTGAGTTTGAGATATATAGGTCTGCTTGTCTGTCTAGCTCCAGGGACATTTGACAGGGGCAGGTTAACTAACTGGCCACAAAGTAATGAGCATGACCTAGGGTCTCTGAAAGGTAGAGACCAGCCTTCGTCAGCCATCCCAGAGAAACTAGAAAATATTACTGCACACCTATGTTCAAACTGCCCTGGTGGTTCAGTGGTAAAGAATCTGCCTGTAGTGCAGGAGATGTGGGCGCTGTGTAGGAGATTCAGGTTCAATTCCTGGGTTGGGAAAATCCCCTGGAAGTGAAAATGGCAACCCACTCCAGCCTTCTTGCCTGGAGAATCCCATGGACGGAGGGGCCTGGTGGGCTACAGTCCATGAGGTCAGAAAGAGTTGGACACGACTGGGCACACATGCATTCAGTTACCTTTTCTGTGTTGGTGGTTGGTGTGAGAATATTTAAGATCCGCTCTCTTAGCAACTTTCAAGGATACAACATAGTATTGTTAACTATAGTCACCATACTTAATATTAGATCTCCTGAACTTGTTCATCTTATAGCTGGAAGTTTGTATCCTTTGAACAACATCTCCTCCTTTCCTGTCCCTGTTGCCCCTGGCAACCACCATTCTACTCTCTGTTTCTGTGAGTTTGGCTCGATTTTCAATCCCACATATAAGTGAGATCATACAGTATCTGTCTTTCTCTGACTTATTTCACTTAGCATAATGCCTTCATGGTTTTTCCATGTTGTCATGACATTCAGGACTTCCCCTTTTTTATGACGAATGTTTCATTGTGTATATATGTATACATTTACACACACATTTTCTTTATCCATTCGTGCACAGGCACTTTGATTGTTTCCATGTCTTGGCTATTGTGAATAATGTTGCAATAAACAAGGGGCTGAAGATATTTCTTTCAGGTAGTTATTAAATTTTCTTTGGGTATATGTCCAGAAGTGGGATTTCTGGATCATATGGTTTTATTTTAATATTTTGGAGGAAACCTCATGCACTTTTACATAGTGCCTGTACCAAGTTACATTCCCACCAACATTGTGGGAACCACCTTTAATATCCTTGCCAACACTTGTTTTGTCTTTTTGATAATAGTCTTTTGAACAGTATTGAATGAGTTCCTATATTAACCATTTCTCAGATAGATGATTTGAAAATATTTTCTCCGGCTCCATAGATTGCCTTTTCATTTTGTTTCTTCCTTGGCTGTGCATCAGCTTTTTTATTTGATGTAGTCTTACTTGTCTATTTTTGCATTTGCTGCCTGTACTTTTTGTGTCATATCCCAACAGTTTTATGCCAAAACCTAGGTCAAGGAGCTTGTCATAGAAAGCTGTGTTTTCTTCCAGGAGTTTTATGGTTTCAGGTCTTAAATTTAAGTCTTTAACACATTTCAAGTGAATTTTTGTGAGTGCTATAAGATAGGAGTCCAGTTTTATTCTTCTCATGGGGATAACTCATTTTACCCAATACCATTTATTGAAGAGTCTTTTCCCGCTAAATATTCTTGGCTCCCTTGTGAAATATTAGTTGACCAGTTATGCATGGGCTTATTTCTCAGGTCTTGATTCTGTTCCATTTTTCCATGCTGTTTCAAATACTATACTTTGTAATATAGTTTGAGATGGTGGATGAAACTGGAGCCTATTATACAGAGTGAAGTAAGCCAGAAAGAAAAACACCAATACAGTATACTAACACATGTATATGGAATTTAGAAATATGGTAACAATAACCCTGTATATGAGACAGCAAAAGAGACACTGATGTATAGAACAGTCTTATGGACTCTGTTGCAGAGGGAGAGGGTGGGAAGATTTGGGAGAATGGCATTGAAACATGTATAATATCATGTATGAAATGAGTTGCCAGTCCAGGTTCAATGCACGATACTGGATGCTTGGGGCTGGTGCACTGGGACAACCCAGAGGGATGGAATGGGGAGGGAGGAGGGAGGAGGGTTCAGGATAGGGAACAAATGTATACCTGTGGCGGATTCATTTCGATATTTGGCAAAACTAATACAATATTGTAAAGTTTAAAAAAAAAAAAAAACTAAACAAAAAAGAAAGTGTGATCTCTCCAGCTTTGTTGTTCATTCTCAGGATTGTTTGGGTATTTGGAGTCTTTTGTGGTTCCACACAAATTGTAGATTGCTTTTTATATTCTGTCAAAAGATGTCATTGGAATTTTGATAGGAATTGCATTGAATGTGTAATTGGCTTTGGGTAGTATGGACTTTTTAACAATATTCTTTTTATACAGGAAATGGGGATATCTTTCCCTTTCTGTCTTCTTCAATTTCTGTCCTCAGTGTCTTATTGTTTTGGTGTATAGATCTTTTGACCTCCTTGGTTAAATGTATTTCTAAGTATTTTACTGTGTTTGGTGTATTGTAAATGAGATTATTTTCATTATTTCTTTTTCAGATACTTTGTCCTTAGTGTATAGAAATGCAACTGACTTTTGTATGTTGATCGTAGGTCTTGCAAATTTACCAAATTCACTGAGTTTAAAATTTTTTAATGCAGTCTTTAGGTTTTCTGTATATAAGATCATGTCATCTGCAAACAGACAATTTAACTTCATCCTTTCTGATTTTGATGTCTTTTATTTTTCTTGCCTACTTTCTCTGAGACTTGAGTACAATCCTGAATAGGAGTGGTGAAAGTGGGCACCCTTATCTTGTTTCTGTTCTTAGAGGAAAAGCTTTCAATTTTTCTGCATTGAGGATGATGTTAGCTGTGGGCTTATGCAGGTGGCCATTATTATGTTGAAGTATGTGCCTTCCAACCTAATTTGCTGAGATTTTTTTTTTTTTTATCGTGAAAGGATGTTGTTTTGTCAAATCCTTTTTTTTGCCACTTGTTGAGATGATCATATGATTTTATCTTTCATTATATTTATGTGACATTTACTGATTTGTATAATTTGAACCTTCCTTGCATCCCAGGGTTAAATCCCTCCTGATTGTGTGCTATAGAATTCAATTTGATAGTGTTTTGTTGAGAAATTTTGCATCTACCTTTATTAGGAATATTGGTTCATAATTTCTTATAATATCCTCATCTGGTTTTGGTATCAGAGTAATGCTGGTCTCATACAATAAGTCTGGGAGTGTTCCCACCTCTTTGAATTTTTGGTAGTTGAGAAGGATTGGCATTCATTCTTTAAATGTTTGGTAAAATTCACCAGGGAAGCCATCTGGCCTTGGAATTTTATGTGCTGGGAGTTTTTTGATTAAGTATTCAATCTCCTTATTTGTTACTTTTCAGTTCAGATTTTCAATATCTTCATGATTCAGTCTTGGTATGTTGCATGATTCCAGTAATTTACCCATTTCTTGTAGGTTATCTGGTGTTTTTGTGTAATTGTTCATGCTGCTGCTGCTCAGTCACTTCAGTCGTGTCCGACTCTGTGCGACCCCATAGATGGCAGCCCACCAGGCTCCTCCATCCATGGGATTTTCCAGGCAGGAGTCCTGGAGTGGGGTGCCATCGCCTTCTCTGGTAATTGTTCATAGTTATCCCTTAAAATCCTTTGTATTTGTGTGGTATCATTTATAATGGTTCCTTCTCATTTATAATTTTGCATCTTCTCTTACTTTTCATGACTAGTTCTAACTATAAGTTTTTCAATTTTGATTGTCTTTTCAAAGAACCAACTTTTAGTTTCATTGGTCTTTTTTCTGTTTTCATGTTCTCTATTTCATTTATTTACAAATTTTATTTCCATGTTTCTCTTAACTTTGGGCTCATTTTTTTCTAGTTCATTGAGGTATAATGTGTGGTTGTTTGAGCTCTTTTTCTAAAATTAATGTAGGCACTTATTACTATAAACTTTCTTCTTTAAAATGTTTTTGATGCATAAATTATGTTGTTTCTATTCTTATTTGTTTCAATACATTGTTTTTATTTCCCTTTGATTTCTTTGACCCATTAGGTGTTGAGGAGTGCACTATTTAGTTTCCCTGTATTTGTGAATTTTCCAATCTTCTTCCTATTTTTGATTCCTAGTTTTATAACATTTCAATGCAAAAAGATTCTTGATAAAATTTCAGTTGTCTTAAGTTTGATGAGACTTGTTTTGTCTATTTGGGATAACTATTACCATTTAACAGTTGTGGTCTTAACATGCCTAGGTCTTGACTGTCTACATATGGCTTTCCCATCTTGTTTTGAATCCTCTCCATTGCCTATGAGATTTTTGCTTCTTGGAAAGGGCTGTGATGCTGGATACATTGTTGCAGATTTACTTATAAAGCAGTTATCCTGGGACAATGTGCTTTAGAAAAGAGGATGCAAAAATGTTTTCTTGGAGTTATTAAGAGGTTATTTTCCTTGACAAGGGAAAAGTGTCTCTAATGTAAAAGTCTGATGATTTAGTCCAAAGATTGTGGACTGCGTGCTTCGTTAAATGTCTCAATTTTTCATTGCTACTCCATGCTTTGTAAAGCCTAGTTTCCCAATCAGTTCACTACCCCTTAAATCACCTTCCCTGTGTCCCTGGGGGACCCTAACGCCTGTGAATTGGGTAATTGTACACTTCTTGTACTAATTGTAAGTGATAGAACACTTATATGGAACACTCTTTACACATGCCCCATGTCAATCTGTTCCAGGCCTGGCAACAGTAAGCACCTCCCTATGAGACAGAACATTTCTTGTGGATTATTTACTCCTCTGGTTAGTCATTAGTGTTTGGCATCTTGCCCCAATTTCACTGTGACCCTGTCTTTGATTGCCCAGAAATGTATTGCACATCCTACATATCGTATTGTTGAAGGTCTTAAGACCTTGCTGAAATTAAAAATTCTACAGATGCCAAAAGCCATACTTCCAATCAGGGAGACAACAAGCTTACCACAGTGAAGAAAGTCTGGGGCCAGTGGAGAGCTGTCTTCCCCTCTCACTCCAGCATTGAGGTGGAGAACGCCATGTACCCAAACTTTTAGTGCCTTCCACTCAGGAGCTTCTGCTTCAAAGGTTTTAGCCCAAAGCAAGGCTATATGCCCTCACCCCCACCCTGTGGCATAGTGGTAAAGACTCTGCCTGCCAGTGCAGGATTTGCAAGAGATGCAGGTTCAATTCCTGGGTCCAGAATGTCCTCTGGAGAAGGAAATGGCAACCCACTCCAGTATTCTTGCCTGGGAACTCCCCTGGACAGAGGAGGCTGGCGGGCTACAGCCCATGGGGTTGCAAAGAGTCTGACATGACTGAGCACACACACACACACACACACACACACACACACAGACACACACACACACACACTTTCCTAACCCCATTCATCAAAAGTTACTAGGCTGGACAGCCCCCACATCCCCCATGAACCAGTCACCCTCAACCACAGAGAAGAGAGAAGTTCAAAATGGGGAGTGGAAAAGGAGAGGAGTCAGAATGGAGGGATGGTTAGCTATGAGGGATGGGGACAAGTAGCCCAGCAAGTTTTGACGCCTTCCTTCCTATCTTGCCTCACAGTCTACAATTTGTAGCATTGCCTCCATTAAGAACTTTAGTCAAAGGAATAAAGATGTAGAATCATTTGCCCTAAGAGTCAGTTGGTTAATTGGCTGGTTCTCCAAGGCACCTACCACCCTATTTTCCCCTAGGTTTACTGGAAGTTGGTTAAAATTTCCTAAGTCCTTCCCCTTTAATTCCATCCCCGAAACACATCAAATACTGTGATCTCCCTTTGGATTCCTGTGAAGTGCCTACTTCATTTTCTTGGGAAGCCCAGAAGAGTCTTAGTATACCTTTCACTGTTTCTGCCTCTGATACCTTGGGGCTACTTTGCTTAAACAGAAATGCAGGACTAGACATAACTGTACTTTTTCAATTCTGAGTGTAATGGTTTAGGAAAACCAATGGGTCCTTGGTTTTCCGGGTGATGGTATAACGTGATACTGAAAGGTTGTTGCTGAACGAAAAGACACCGGGTTTCTTGGCCTCCGGAGGAGAAGAATTCAATCCTGGGCCAGAAACGAGGCTTGATCGCTCAGAGCTTTTGTGTAACAAAGTTTTATTAAAGTATAAAGGAGATAGAGAAAGCTTCTGACGTAGGCATCAGAAGGGGGCAGAAAGACTACCCCCTGCTAGTCTTCAGCTGGATGTTATATAGTCCCTGCTGTTAAGTCACTTCAGGTGTGTCTGACTCTGTGCAACCCCATGGACTGCAGCCTACCTGGCTCCTCCATCCATGGGATTTTCCAGGCAAGAATACTGGAGTGGGTGGCCATAAGCAGTCTGTTAATCAAAGAAAGGAATGTCTTAAAACTCAGAATGGCACCAGGCCCCTCATTCATAAGATGCATTTTGGGATAATCTTGGCACCAGATGATTCATCCCGGGCCATGAAACGATTGACTTGAATCTTGCAGAAGGGCAGATTACCCTACAAATAGTTTCGTTTACATAGATTAGGCAAACAACATCTGAGTGTAACATACTGGTTTGTCAAGTAGGTTCTGAGCCATTAGGTGGAACTGACTTGAAGACAGAGTCTGGGGTAAATGCATATTACATTAACATAGCTTAAGACAAACATTTCCATAAGACAAATACATTGGTTAACTCAAGGTTTGAGAATAGTTAACTTCAGGTGAAACCAGGTGTCATTATGGCAACACAGAATTTCAAGAGAACCTCCTTTTAAATTTGTAGAGGGAAGGAAAAAAATATCACCAGTTTGTTTCCTCCTGCTGTTTGAGAGAGAGAAATATGTCTGACACTTGCAGCCTGTTGCCTCTGTTTGGAGACCCCTGGCCTTCCTGCTTGTTACCCTGTCAATACCACACAATCATGTGCTGGATTTTTGTACTTTCTCTATAAAACATCTGTATCTTTACCTTTTTGATAATGCTAGGTTCTTGATTAAGTGGATTTTATTTCCTTTGTATTTTCTTCATGAAATTTCATTTAGGTGGATGCCCTTTACCCAGGTAATTCTGGTAGATTAGCTGTTATACCTTCTCTCTTCTCAGAGTGAACTTCTATTAGGTCATTCTTTTTCTGGAACTCACCATTATTAAGTTTCCCCACAGTTAACACCTCTGTTTTTAAACACAATTTATTTTTTCATGCCCAGAGAAACATTCTTCAAAGCATTCCGCTTGTTTGTAACTTGTTTGATCTTTGCATATGAAAACAAATACAACAGAACCTGTTCTGTAGTCTGTCATGGGGAAGGCAATCAAATAGGATATTGACAATTCAGACCTGAAGGTTTTCAGAGAAATGAAATGTTCTTAAGAGGTGGTGCAGGGCATAAAGGGCCTCCGCTTAGGTGTGCCTGAGCAAGCTGATGGCTTCCAGGTGGGTATTTGTATGGGGAAGAGGTGGTATTGAAGTTTTGTATATAAACACCTAGGAAGCAAAGAGAGTGAGCAGTAGGAGGGTAGTGCAGTAGAGGGGCAAGATGGTTTGTATTTCTACTCCAGTCTGGACTAGGGACTAGATCCAAGTACTATAGAAAGGTGGGCTATTAGAATGAGGCATTTTTGGAATTTCAGGCCAGTATCACTGATGAACATAGATGCAAAAATTCTCAACAAAATTCTACCAAACAGAATTCAATAACACATTAACCAGGTCATACACCATGATCAAGTTGAGTTTATTCCAGGGATGCAAGAATTCTTCAATATATGCAAACCAGTGTGATAAAGCATATTAACAAATTGAAAGAAAAAAACCATATAATAGATGCAGAAAAAGTGTTTGACAAAATTCAGGACCCATTTGTGATTAACACTGCAAAAAATGAGCATAGAAGGAAGCTATCTCAACATAGAAAAGTCCATATATGACAAGCCCACAGCAAACGTTCTCAATGGGGAAAAACTGAAAGCATTCCCTCTAAGATCAGGAACAAGACAAGGGTGCTCACTCTCCTATCATGCAACATAGTTTTGAAGTCCTGGTTATGCCAATCAGAGAAGAAAAAGAAATAAAAGGAATCCAGATGGGAAAAGAAGAAGTAAAGCCTCACTGATTGCAGTTGACATGATACTCTACACAGAGAACCCTAAAGATAGTATCAGAAAATTACTAGAGCTAATCAGTGAATTTAGCAAAGTAGTGGGATACAAAATCAATACACAGAAATCACTTACATTCCTATATACTAACAATGAGAAATCAGAAAGAGAAATTAAGGAAACAGTCCCATTCACCATCGCATCAAAAAGCATAAAATATCTAGGAATAAACCTATATAAGGGGACAAAAGAACTTTATAACAGAAAATTATAAGACACTGATGAAAGAAAGCAAAGATGACATGAACAGATGGAGAAATAGTCCATGTTCCTGGGTTGGAGGAATCATTATTGTGAAAATGACAATGCTACCAAATGCAATCTACAGATTGAATGCAATCCCTATGAAAATACCAATGGCTTTTCCCCACAGAACTAGAATTTTTTTCACAATTCATATGAAGAAACAAAAGACCCCAAATAGCCAAAGGAGTCTTGAGAAAGAAGCATGGAGCTGGAGGAATCAGCCTTCCTGACTTCAGATTACACCACAAAGCTACAGTCATCAAAACAGTATGGTACTGGCACAAAAACATAGATACAGACAATGGAACAAAATAGAGAGCCCAGAAATAACCCCCGCACTTATGGGTACCTTCTTTTTGACAGAGGAGCCAAGAATATACAATGGAGCAAAGATAGCCTCTTCAATAAGTGGTGCTGGGAAAACTGGATAGTTACGTGTAAAAGAATGAAATTAGAGCATTTCCTAACACCATACACAAAGGTAAACTCAAAATATATTAAAGACCTAAATGTAAGACCTGCAACTATAAAACTCTTAGAGGAAAACATAGAACACTCGATGATAGAAATCAAAGCAAGATCGTACAGTAATGGAAATAAAAACAAAGTTAACAACTGGAACCTAGTTAAAAGTTTTTGCACAGCAAAGGAAACTATAACCAAGGTAAAAAGTCAACCCTCAGAATGGGAGACAATAATAGCAAATGAAACCACTGAGAAAGGACTAATTTCCAAATATATAAATAGCTCATACAATACCAGAAAAACAAATAATCCAATTAAAAAGTGGGAAAAAGACCTAAACAGGTATTTCTCCAAAGAAGACTTATACATGGCTAACAAACACATGAAAAGATGCTCAACATCACTCATTATTTGGCTCACTCACTGAGTCGTGTTCGATTCTTTGTGACTCCGTGGACTGCAGCATGCCAGGCTTCCCTGTCCAGCACCAATTCCAGGACTTGCTCAAACTCATGCTCATCAAGTTGTTGATGCCATCCAACCATCTCATCCTCTGTTGTCCCCTTCTCCTCAGGGTCTTTTCTAAGGACTCAGTTCTTTGCATCAGGCAGCCAAAGTATTGGAGCTTCAGCTTCAGCCTCAGCCCTTCTGATGAGTATTTAGGACTTTGTTCCTTTGGGATTGATTGATTGGATCTCTTTGCAGTGCAAGGGCTCTCAATGAGAGTTCTCCAACACCACAGTTCCCAAGCATCAATTCCTCAGTGCTCAGCTTCTTTATGGGCCAACTCTCACATCCATACATGACTACTGGAAAAACCATGGCTTGGACTATAGGGACCTTTGTCAGCAAAGTAATGTCTCTGGTTTTTAATATGCTGTTTAGGTTTGTCATAGCTTTTCTTCCAAGGAGCGTCTTTTAATGTCATGTCTGCAGTCACCATCTGCAGTGATTTTGGAGCCCCCCAAAATAAAGTCTCTCACTGTTTCCATTCTTTCCCTATCTATTTGCCGTGAAGTGATGGGACTTGATGCCATGATCTTAGTTTTTTCAATGTGGAGTTTTAGGCCAGCTTTTTTACTCTCTTTTTTCATTTTCATCAAGAGGCTCTTTATTAGACAAATGAAAATCAAAAGTATAATGAGAACTTGCCTCACACCAGTCAGAATGCCCATCATTAAAAGTCTACAAACAATAAATGCTGGAGAGGGTGTGGAGAAAAGGAAACCCTCTTGCACTGTTGGTGGGACTGTAAATTGATACAGCCACTATGGAAGACGGTATAGAGATTCCTTAAAAAACCTAGCAATAAAACCACCATACGACCCAGCATTGCCACTCCTAGGCATATACCCTGAGGAAATAAAAATTGAAAAAGACACACGTACCCCAGTGTTCATTGTAGTACTGTTTACAATAGCTAGAACATGGAAGCAACATAGATGTCCATCAAAAGATGAAGAAATAAAGGAGCTGTGGTACATATGTACAATGGAATACTACTCAGCCGTAAAAGGGAATGCATTTAAGTCAGTTCTAAAGAGGTAGATGAACCTAGAGCCTATTATACACAGTGTAGTAAGTCAGAAGGAGACAAATATTGTATAGTAAAATACATATATATATGGAAACTAGAAAGATGGTGTCAATGAATTTATTTGCAGGGCAGCAATGGAGAGACAGACATAGAGAAGAGACTTATGGACATGGGAGGGTGGGAGGAGAGGGTGCGATGTATGGAGAGAGTAACATGGAAACTTAATTACCATAAGTAAAATAGATAGCCACTGGCAATTTGCTATATAACTTTGGGAACTCAAACAGGGGCTCTGTATCAACCTAGAGGGGTGGGATTGGGAGGCAGATGGGAGGGAGTTTCAAGAGGGAGAGGACAAATATATACCTATGGCCGGTTCATGTTGATGTCTGACAGAAAACAACAAAATTCTGTAAAGCATTTATACTTCAACTAAAAAATAAGTACCTGTTAAAAAACATTTTCAGAAGCATGATGCCCAGTATGCTCAGGAATAGGTGTAACATGGAGTAAAAAGGGAAAGGGGTGATAGAGCAGATATTTAATCTGGCCTGCCTGAAACATTTGTCCTATTTGCAAGGTTCAGAAAAAGAGTTCAGTTGGGGATCCCCATGTCTAAAAATATTTGAAATGTTCAAATCAAATGATAAACCATTAAATAAGTTGTATCTCCTTCAATGACAAATGTACCTTCCTAATGAGCTGAAAGGCCAGGTTGGGATTTAGTATTCTCAGACTCCTCTAAGTTCTGCCGTGATGGTGTGGGAAGAGCTGCCCTCCTTCCCTTCCCCCGCCCATGCCCTGGCTCCTAGGCCAGGCCGCATCCCCTTCTGGGCCTACAACCCCTCCTGGGGCCTGGGAGCACCCACCCCAGCAGTGAGTGCAGTCAGCCCTCCCCAGGACAGGTCTAAGAGGAGCACACGGGCCCTGGAAGCAGGCTAGGGACTGTTCAGGGCTGCCAGGTACCTGGAGCATGGGCTAGCAGGGACACAGCCCTTGTTCCCATGGGCTGGGCTCCTGGCCCTGGCGGGAGGGGTGTGGCTGGAAGAGGACCAAAGTGGCCCTCTAAAGCGTAGAGCTCAAGACAGAGATATCTCTGCCTGGGCCTGGAAGCAATACTGTTTTAACAACTAGCACCACAGAAATACTAACAAATCAGAACTAGGTTGAAGGGCCTGAAATTGTACTAGTTGACCTGCTGTTTTAGTTGAAATAATAATGACAGGGAGTGCTTTGCCTTCTGTCACACCATGTGGTTCTAGCCATAAGAAATAATATAATACATTTTAAAATGTCAAAACTCGTGACCAAAAAAAAAAAAAAAAAGTTGTGTGGATCCTAAGTTTACTTCACTTTAATTGACATTAAATACCTACGAAGAGGAAAATTCATTGCCTAGGGCTTTGGGAAAGAAAGAAAGATAGAAAGATAAAACCCTTAAGGTCCCAGCCATTTAAAGGTTCAGTACAGGGGTTGGTTTTGATGGAATAGGTGGATGTAGTGTGTGTATTTGCATGTGCACACAGTTAGAATAGAAGCCATGCCACCACAGAACATGTGTTATCAGTTATCTACAAGAAGGTCAGGAGCCGAGCCCGTGGGAACAAAGTTTGTTCCAGCTAGACCATGTTTCAGATACCTAGGAAGCCTGAAGTAAATGCAGAAATGAGCCCATCGAGTCTCAAACCCCCAGGCCCTTCCCCTTCTCTGATCCTCCACTCTGGTCATCTACAACTTTATCTTTTTATTACCTTAAACAGAGTTCAAAGATTAAGGCCACTTTCTCCCTTTTCTCTTTTTTACTTATTGTGACATATTTCCGATCTGCACAAAATTATAAAGAATACTAGTATAAACACTATTTAACCACCACTCAGTTTAAGAAATGTAAATTAGAGATACAGTTGAAGCCTACTATGTATCCCTCCCCAATAGGATCGCTGTCTTTCTCTTTCCCCAAGAGGTAACCACCATCCTAAATGTGGTTTATCTTTCCATTGCATGCCTTTCTGTATGCTTGCATATACATACATCCTCACAGGCAACTTTGTATGTATCTACTATCCATTCCTGCTGAGTGAAGCTTCTCTTAGACTTCATATACCCGGTATCATGTCTGTGACTTTCTGGAACCAGCTCTGTCCCTGGATATTTTTCTGGTGCCATCCCCTATCCACAGCCTCTGTCTGTCTCAGCCCCTGTGAATCCTAATTTCCTCACCAGTCCAGCCCCTACCGTCCTGTTCAATTTACCTCCAGCAGCCCCAAGGCAGTGAACGAAGACTGGTCACCATAGGTGGGTCTCATCTTCTCCCCGTGGCTGTCAACCAGCGCTTCTCAAACCTTGGCTGCATCAGAATCCCCTGGAGGGCTTGTTAAAACACAGACTACTGAGCCCCACTCCCAGTTTCTGATTCACAGGTCTTGAGTGGAGCCTAAGAGTTCGTGGGTGATGCTAATAATGCTATTTTAAGGGCCAAACTTTGAGAACCAGTGCTCCAAATCAGCGTCTGGGCTCAGGCTCAGCAGCACCATCTGGCCTCCAGGCAAGCTGGGCCATCCCTCAGGTTTCCTTCAAAAGCACCCAGCAGTACTATGAAATACACATATAACACAAGTCCTGTGTACTTTTAAATGTTCTAGTAGCCACATCTAAAAAGTAAAAAGAGGGCATCCCTGGTGGTCTAGTGGTTAAGAATCCACCGTGCAGTGCAGGGGACATAGGCTCAATCCCTGGTACAGGAAGATCCCACATGCTGAGGGGCAACTAAGCCCATGTGCCCCCTCTGAAGCCTGTTTGCCCTAGAGCTCATGCTCCACAAGAGAAGCCACCTCAGTGAGAACCTGTTCACCATAAGTAGAGAAAGCCCATGTGTCGCATTAAATAAATTTTTAAAACAGTAAAAACTGGAGAAAATAATTTTAATGCTATATTTAATACTAGATTATCATGTCAATGGGTAATTAGTTATTAAGGAGACTTTACACAATTTTTTACATTTGTAGCACATTTCAACTCATATTAGCCACATTTTCAATGCTCAGTAGCCACACATGGCTAGTGACTAGTACAGTAAACAAGTTCAGATCTAAAGCCTTGACCCCTATTTCTTTCTTTAAAAAATTGTTTTAAATACAAATTTGGGCTGCAGTAAAATAATTTAAAACAGGCTTATCAAATGGTGGAATGTGATGATGCCTTCCAATGATGTAAAACGGCTTCTCATTTTTAAAGAGATTTAAATCAGGATTATTTATATACATAAATCCACCTACATTTCAGTTTACTACTTTAAAACTTAGTTTTAACTAGCAAAAATGCTGTCAAATATATCTGTAAAAGATAAAACCCAATTAGATATTGGATTTTTTATTAGATATTATTATTAGACAGTTGCTTTTTGTGGGATGGTTTTGGGAAGGAAATCAATGTTAATAATATTCCCATGGGCTTCTGAAAAATCTAAAAATAGCGAACAATGGATCCTTTCTTCTTTCTCTGTCTTCTTTCTAGTCTTCCAAACTGCAGGAAGAAATGAGAGAAAATGAACGATTATACAGCATCAGTCAGCACCAGAAACTTTCTAAATCTAAGAAAACAGTCAGCCTTATGTATATCTGCTGCATCTGAGGGTTGTATCTCAACAAGGAGAGAAGAAAAACATATTTTCCTCTTGTAACCTTCACCCTGGATACTGGGTGCATGTACAACCTGATGGCTTCAATCATGTGATCCTACCAACCTTGTCTCCCTCTTGCCCAACACCATAAATGCTTTTCTTTTCCCCCTTCCTTTGAGAGGCTAGTCTGGGACTAAAATCACTCTTTCTGCCTTAAAAGCCTGTGCTCACTCCACAGACGATACTCCCTTACCCTCCCAGACCCTCGGTTTCAATGTCTACCGTATGAGAAAGAGGCTGTTATTATGAAACACATCACTATGCAAACGAGGGAGAAAGTGTTAATCATTAAAAGACAATACATATACCTTCACTACCAACTCAGTGATAAATATCAGTCATCCTATGACTGTTTCTTTTGACTGTCATATAAAATACACAAATCTACAACCGAACAAATATTTCACTATTAATCACTAAATGTGGTCCTACTTGAAATTCTGAACTGTTTGCTATTCGTAAGTAGTTAGGCTCTAAAAAGGTGTCTTCTCAGTGCAGGAGACTGCACTTCTGTGGTCAAGAAATGAAGGTCAAACTAGTGCACAGCCCAGTTGCTGCTGCTTTTAGTCACTGTTTTCTAAAGAAATACTGGTCTTAGGTACTGACACATTTACAAATTGTTGGTAGTCTTACAGATAGAGGACAAAAGACCTCATAAGAACAAATGAGAAGCCATGAAGTGTATTTCACTTCAAGCTCTTTATATTAGTGGGAACAGGAATGTTCTATAAACATTAGGTAAATTTGAGTTGTTGAACTAATTTCAAACCAACGTTTTCTTAATTTACTCCGAGAATTAAAAAGCAAAAACAAAATTGGTAAATGCCTGGGAATAGCTGGGTTATTTTCAAAGCTATACACAGATACCTGGACTTTCTGGGCCTGTCCTTTGCTGGGTCCAGACCCTTTTCTGGTTCTTCTTGTTTTCTGTTATACTTCTTTTCTTTCCCCTCACTTCTGGTGCCCTGCGCCTCTTCTTTGGAGTTCTCATCCTGGCATTCAGCTGTTTCTTTAGAGAGGAATAATGGACTTTGGGAGCAGACATTCACAGAAAAAACATCCCAACACATAAGGAATGGCAAGATATCCAGTACTCTACCCTTAGGAGAAGCAGGAGGACAGAGCAACTAAGCAAAGAGTAACTGGGGGCCTTCCTTCTGGCGGATGCAACACTTCCATGGCCCTCATTTGCTGCTGCTTGATCATTTTCACAATGACATTATTTCTTTTTTTCTGGTACATCTGTCACCCTGTGCTACTGATTACTTGTGCTCAAGGATCAGAATCCTTTGGGTCTGATGCATTCTGGATGTTTTGGCCAGAACTTTTTCGCCAAAATATGCTTCACCTCAATAACAAATTCTATGGGGAAGCTCCTGAGTTCCTCAATCCCCTAAATATTTCATTTTGACCAAGTGCTCCTGTATAAGTTCATAATGTTTTGGGATCAACTTTCCAAGAATCTTGACATTTTTAAAAGCTATGAACCAAATATGAGGTCTGCCATTTGCTTGTTCTCTTCCATGTCCTCTCAAGCTCCCTCTCGAACACCTGCCTCCACTGACCTTCACCTGTGGGCTCATAACTGGCACTGTTCATCTCAGACCTTTACCAGGGTTGGTAGAGGGCAGCTTATTTTCACCCCAAACCAAAGAAGTCGTTATGAGGTTGGGCTTCTACTGGGCCCCTCTGGCCTTCGATTAAAGGAGGCCCTGACTCCCGGCCTCCCCTCCTGAGGCACGCCGCCCCGTCTGAGCCTGCCCCCTCCTCGGGATCCCTGGTCCCCAGATCCGGCCTGCAGATGCCAGTGTCTCCATCCCTCCCAACTCCCCCCCCGCCCCTCGAATGCTCACTCTCAGGGGCGACAGGCTCCTGTGGCATCTCCCGCAAGCTGGGCTCCTCAGACTCCTTGGTGGCCGTCTCCCATAAAGAGGCCTCCTCGGGTGCCTTAGCCTCCTGGGCTTCCTCCGCCTGCTGCGCCTCCTGGGCTTCCTCAGCCTGCTCCACCTCCTGATCCGGGGCTTCCTCAGCCGGCCCCTCCCCCGATACATCCAATGGTACCTGGACCTCGGATAACCCGCCCACGGCGGCTGAGCTGTGGTCAGACAAGCGCGGCCTGGTCTGGTACCAGACCAACACGCGGTCGTCATTTGGCGGAAGTATGATGTGGTTGTCGGACAAACGGTTCATCATCGAGTGCATCAGATTTAGGACCGTTAGGCTGAAGCCGCTCATGGGGAAGTGGCGCGAGACCACGAAGCGGTTCACGCCCTGCGCCTGCTCCTCCACCTCCCTCTCCTCAGCCGGCCTGATGTCGGAGTCTTCCTCAGCGTTCCCGCCCTCCAGGGCCGCCTCCCTCGGGCCTCCTGAAGCCCCCACAGCTGCACCTGCCTCAGCCTCAGGCATGGAGTCACCCCTGCGAGGCTCAGAGTTGCGGTCCACACCGTCACGGGCTCCGGCCTGGGCCCCCACTGCACCTGTTGGGCCTTCCTGCCCGCCATGGGTCAGATCTCCATCCCCCGTGGTAGACATGGCGGACGGCAGTTACCTCAGCCGGGCGGGTGACGATGGCAATGGCGCAGGTGGTGGCACCCGAAGTGGCTGCCCTGAGAGGAGGCTGAGGGAAGTGAGATGGACTGAGGCAGTCACGGAAGGGACCACAGAGGACGCCCCACGACCGGGAGGGTAGGCGGCCAATGGCGGAAGCGTCCGACGGAAGTCGGGCCTCAGGCAGTGGAGCCAGGCCACAGTCGAGGGGCGGGGCCGGAACAGTTAACAGTGGCATGTGACCCCTCGTCACGAGCTTTGGGCTCATTTGCTGACAAACAAGGATTGACGTGCTCTGTGTCCAATGAACGGCCAAGGCCCTTGGTTGTCAAATTGCTCACAATTGCCTACTTGTTCTTTGACACGTTAGGGTTCTGACATGTGTGGAGGTCTTCTAGGGTTGTGTCCTTTATGTAATTGTGCAGGAAAGTATTTATGAAGGCATCCTGGGCCATGTGAACTGAGAGAAATTTCCCACCTGGGAATTTCCACCTGGTAATGGCTCATGTGAATAGAGACAGGGTCATAAAAATGTTGTATATCTCAGATGTTAGCAGTACTAAAAACCTCCGAAGAAGAGAAAGAGAATTTGGACAATTTAACTTCGTGAAAAATAGTTGGAAAAGAGTAGACAAATTGAAATGAATGCAGTTTGAACTGAATGTTGACAAGTGTTGGAGAAGTTAGGAGCTAGAAGGTGTATAATGAACCCAGACAAATTCACTTAAAGCTTTGAAGACTGAATAAAAAAAGAGAGGTTTCTTTAAAGGATCAGGTCATCTTCTAAGTGCTAAGCATGACAGACGTTAAAAGGGCCACCTTTCTAGGATGTTTCAGAGGCAACAGGCCCGGACTTTTTATTGATCTCAAGATCCACTTAGTCCAGACCCCAAGTGTAATTTTGAAAATTATACAGAAATTAACTGCTTTTACAGTCATTCTGTAAAAAAAGTTTTGTAGCACTAAAAATGTTTTTTGAAAAAGACATAGCCAATTACATCTGGATGTTACATTTAGATAAAATACTAATAAGTCTCATAATTGTAAAGAGGGATTTTTCCCCCTTTCATTCAGTTCAGTTTCAACCGAATTTTAGTGATTGTATTTTTCCTCTGTCTCACCTCGGGAATGGAGCATGGTGTTTCTGTAAATCATTGGTTTAAATTTGGAAGGCAATGTCAATAATCGCTAATCCAAAATTCTCATTATAAAGACAGCAAAAAAGAGGCAGAATCCCAATCTGAGGTCTGAGTTGGTTTAACATTTGCTGCCCTGAGTGATCTTGAAACAGTTACTTATCATTTCTAGGCCTCAGTTTTATCATCTGTATAGGTGACATTCAATGAAACTATGAGTGAGGTAGATGGAAGAAGATAGAATTTTATTTAGGATACTGAGCTTTTGTTGAAAATGTGTTTTTAGTTTGATTTTGCCTTGTAAGTTGGTGAATGTTTCTAAGTATGTAGTTTTTCTTTTTTATGTCTTAAAATCTAATATTTTCTTTTTTCTTGGTTTAAACCTCATAAATTTGTACATCTTTTCTCATCCAGAAATGAATTTTATACTTACTTGATTTTGGAGATCTTCTGAATGTTTACATTTAACTCCTTAATTTGGGATCAATAATGACTCACAGTGTTAAGATTAAAATCTCAGTTGATTTTTAAACAGCTCACCTATAATACCATTGTTATGCATGAATTCCCCTCTGTAAGGATGTGTGGGCTTCTGGGGTGGCCATAGTGGTAAAGAACCTGCCTGCCAATGCAGGAGATGTAAGAGACCCGGATTAGATGCCTGGGTTGGGAAGATTCCATGGAGGACGGCATGGCAATCCATTTCAGTATTCTTGCCTGGAGAATTCTAACGACAGAGGAACCTGGGGGGGCTATAGTCCATAGGGTCACACAGAGTCGGACACAACTGAAGCAACTTAGCATGCACACACATAAGGATGTGTGGCCAAGTCCTCTTTAGTGTTTTCGATAAAGACAGAAGAGATGCAAGAGAAACACACATTCTCTTAGTGTTTCAGGGCTGGAAAGGACTTTAGATATGGAATCTAAGACCATTCTTTTTTAAAGTAATTAACCTCCAATGAAAATAAATAAATTTAATAAAAAAATCTACAAAGAAAAATAATAATTTTTAAACATTAAAACAATAATAAATAGGTAAACTAAAGTTTAGAGCTGCTAACTGGCATCCCCAAAGCCATGCCAGTTAGTAGAAGAGCCAGGACTAGGACCAATCTCCTGATCTTTAATCTGGAATTGAAACATACCTCACACATGAGCTTTGGCCATCTTCTTTCCTATTGGACTTGTCTTAGAACAGTGTGATAGAACATGAACATCAGATATGGTCACTCTGAGACCACATCGAAGAGAGACAAGACAGGACCAAAAAGATCATACATGACTAAACATCCCCCTCTCTTGGCTAAAATGAATGTCTACAACTTCTTGACCAATTAGGTCTTTATTCTGGGTCTAGTCTCCTCTCCCTAAAGGGAAGATTTACTCAAATACCAAGCTGAGAATTGCCTCAGCTACCTAAAGACATCTAATCTAGAGCAAACCCCTGTTTCCTTGAAGGAAAAACTTCCCCAAATAACTCATCCAAACCCCAGCCTCTGTAACAGCTTCTTTCTGATACTTGGGAAGGCATCACATGGTTCCCCCATGATGTGTGTTCTCCCTTACTGCAATGAATAGTAAACTGAACTCACTCACCTACAGGCATGTTTTTGTGATCTTTGGCTGGAGGACACTGACGGTGTAAAACATTTCCATCTTTACACTGTAATGCATGAACTCAAACAAGTGAGTCAAAAGGCATTGAAAGTTTTTTCTCAGAAAAGGCTTCTCAGAGGAGGGAGGTTTTGGACCCACAAGATGGGCAACAGGCCCGAACTAAGGACAATAAAGACAGGATGTTGTCTCTGTGTGGCCCTTGTTAAAATAGGCTTGTAAACCCCAGTGAGTCCCTGGCTGTAAAAAAGCCTGTGGCCTTCCCTGTGGCTCAGACAGTAAAGTGTCTGTCTGCAGTGTGGGAGACACAGATTCACTTCCTGGGTTGGAAAGATCCCCTGGAGAAGGGAATGGCAACCCACTCCAGTACTCTAGCCTAGATAATCCCATGGACAGAGGAGCCTAGTAGGCTACCGCCCATGGGGTTGCAAAGAGTCGGATATGACTTCACTTTCACTTTCATTTTCACTTTAGGAATCGGAAGGTCCGTCTAGTCAAAGCTATGGTTTTTCCAGTAGTCATGTATAGATGTGAGAATTGGACCATAAGGAAAGCTGAGCACCAAAGAATTGATGCTTTTGAACCTTGGGATTGGAGAAGACCCTTGAGAGTCCCATGGACTGCAAGGAGATCAAACCAGTCAATCCTAAAGGAAAGCAGTCCTGAATATTCATTGGAAAGACTAATGTTGAAGCTGAAACTCCAATACTTTGGCCACTTGATGTGAAGAACTGACTCATTTGAAAAGACTGGGGAAGATGCTGGGAAAGGTTGAAGGCAGGAGGAGATGGGGATGACAGAGGATGAGATGGTTGGATGGCATCACCGACTCAATAGACATGAGTTTGAGTAAACTCCAGGAGTTGGTGATGGACAGGGAAGCTTGGTGTGCTGCAATCCATGGGGTCACAAAAAATCAGATATAATTGAAAACTGAACTGAGGGATATGAAGAGGAGGCAGATGTTGTTTCTGGCCAGAGGGCAGACCTGGGTGATGCGATGGAGGTCCTTGGGTGAGGAAGGTGCTTAATTAGGGCACTCCCATTTCCTATCCCATGCTGTGACAGGACTGCCTCCATTCTTCTTTAGCAGAGAAGGACATACTCCCAGGTAGACGGGGGTTTTTTTTCCCCTATAAGAAATTGCAAACCCATTGACTGTAGCCCACCAGGCTCCTCTGTCGATGGGATTTTCGAGGCAAGACTGCTGGAGTGGGTTGCCATTCCCTTCTCCATGGGATCGTCCCGACCCAGGGATCGAATCCGGGTCTCCAATTTTTTACCATCTGAGCCACCAGGGAAATTGCCCCACCCATGAAACCAGACTATTTATACTTTCTTTGTTTCCTCCTATCTCTGTACATTCTTTTTTCAGAAGTTTGAACAAGACCATCACTATTCACTTTAGAGGAGATAGCATGTTACCAAACAAAGCAAACAAAACAAGAGAAATCATACAAGTGTCTTTCCAGGTCAGGAACAACTATTCTGTCCACTTGAAGCTATAGGACAAACACTCCAGCCCCTAGTCATTTAAGCATTCACTGAGCACATGTAAGCACCTACTATATACCTGGATTTATGTTCGGACTTGGGGACTCAGGTATCTGAGACCCATGGCTTGTTCTGGTTTACGATCTACAGGGTTAGACAGACACTTGGGCAATGACGACTCACTCTGTCAAGTGCTGTAATAAGGATGAGCACAAGTGTTAAGGAAGCATGGGAGAGTGGATGATTAGCTATGGCCAGTAGGTGAAGGGGATGGGCTGGTGCCTGGGACAGTGTGGAAGAGGGGGCATTTCAGGGGGTCCTGAAGCTAGGAGTTCAAGTGGCAGTAAAAAGGCAGGGGCAAGGAGGTTCCTGTAGGTAAAGGAAGCAGCATGAAGATTGGCAGAGATGTGTTGGTGTGTACCTAGCCAGGGAGCAAAATGGCAGGAGTGTAGAGCTGTGGGGAGCTGCCCTTGAGAACAGGGTCCTTTATCTAAACGACACAGCTCTGGGAGCTGCCTCAGTCCTTGAGGGTTTGCTTGCAAACATAGCTCTCTGTCCCGCCACCACAGAGATTAGGCGATTATTTACTGCAGACACCTGGAGTTCTGGACAAACTTCTCACGCACAAGGAAATGTTATCTGGTGTAAGAAATAATAACAGGGTGCCATTCCCATGCTCTCAAGATTTCTTGTGGCTTTTTGTAAGATGTATAGGTCAACCAAGAAAAAATGTTAACTGTCTTGTTTTTCTCTTGCTCTCCTGTATAAATATAAGATGCTGAATAAAGTCGTGGTCAGACCGCTTCCCTTTGTGGAGACGTGTCTGATTCTCTCGACCCCATCTTTGCTGTAGTATTCTTTCTCAGCCACGTCGTGCACGTTCTCGGGACCTGATGTACTTTGCCAGCTGGCTCTGGCAGGTTGCGCCCGAACAGGGACTCAAGAATCAGAGCATGACAACGGCCACTGCCCATCAGGATTGAAGTAAGCAATGAGGAATTCCTAATTATTGAAGGGGCAGGGAGTGTTACTGTCAAGAATAATAAATCATGGGACAAGGCAATAGCCGCCAGTTATTTGTACATATGTTGAAAACTATGTTAAAAGGCAGGGGAATTCATGTAAATAAGTTACAGCTAGAGATGTTTTTACTTTTTATAGAAGAAGTTTGTCCTTGGTTCCCAGAGGAAGGAACAGTTAGTCTGGAAACTTGGAAGAAAGTAGGAAAACAATTGCAGACATATTATTCCTTACAAGGCCCCAATCGTGTCCCTGTAGATGCTTTTTCTTTGTGGACTCTCATAAGAGACTGTCTGGATCCTGAACATGATGGACATAAGATTCAAACGGCCCTCCGGGATTCCACAGAACCCGAAGTTGCAGAACCTTCCGCCCCTCTGCCTGAGCTGCTTTATGCCGTGCCTGAGGGAACAGCTTGTAAGGCTGGAAGAAATGATGATGTGTTAAGCTCTGATGAACAGGAAGAGTTAAATGAACAAGCAGCTCAGTACCATAGAGAGGATATGCCTTGGGAGATGATGGTTAGCATGCAACCCCTGAGAGAGTCATTTCCTAGGCAGGTTGATAGGGAGTCTAGGGGTCCCCAAAGAGAGAGGGGTCTGGAATTCTCAAGGAGGAAAAAAGGACAAACTTTTTTTCTTTCTCCACATTCCTTAGGATTATATACCAATAATGTATCCTGCCTAAGGACAGTCTTTGGATTCAACCTTCTGTTATTTTAAAAAGTTAATTATGGGAGTATACCTGGTCTTTACAAGGATGTATCTTGCCTGAGGACAGTGTTATCTTAAAATGTGAATTATGGGAGTAGGTCGGAGGAGGTCTTTACAACCTCCAGACATTCTTTGGATTATATAACCTCATTATTAACACTAGCAAGGGGGTACTCTTTCTGCCCCCTTCTGATGCCTATGTCAGAAGCTTTCTCTATCTCCCTTATACTTTAATAAAACTTTACTACACAAAAGCTCTGAGCGATCAAGCCTCGTCTCTGGCCCCGGATTGAATTCTTCTCCTCCGGGGGCCAAGAATCCCGGTGTATTCGCGTGATTCAACAACAACCTTTCATCTTGGGGGCTCGTCCGGGATCCTTCAGGACAAGATAAGGATGCTTGGAGCTTTAGTTCTTTGTTCTCTTAGCGAACACGTTTTCTGCCGTGCTTTACTAACTCTACTGTGTGCTTGTGTGAATGAATGGCATGCCCTGCGTGAAGCAAGTAAGGGGCCCTGCTCTGCGGTTCCACGGTGATCTCATACAGCTTATGGCAGAAACCTGTCGGGGCGTTATACCGACCTGCCAATGCCAAGAGGCACCCAATGTCTCCTTCGGAACCGACCAGAAATGGGCAAAGCGTGTGGACCGAACTCTCCTTTCTCGGTCAAACTTTTCGGTCTCTTTGACCATTTCATAACTCCTTGGGAATTAGAAGTACTAACCTAATCTATCGGATCATAGACTTTCAAGGGACTTGTGATCTATACTGTTACTGTGTACTGTGGCTTAGGTCCCAAACTTGAATTCGTAGTCAAGAAAGTGTCTAGCCTCGCTAGGAATCGAAAGTTCGGAAGCTAGATGGAGCTCTAGCTCCCAGAACATCTCTGAGGTTAAAGGTTACTCAGATTGGGACTGCGATGGGTTTTTTTTTTTCTTTGGTAACGCCGGCTCTTAGTGGATCAGAAGAGGCTGTTATACTGGTGTGGTCATGCTTGGAAAGAACATCTCAGTTTTATGTTTGTGTTGGTCTTATTGTGGTCAAGAAATACTCAGGGTCGTGCACAGGCACTCAGGTGACGAATGTTTCCCACAATGGTCTTAGCTTGGGAGGCATTCCGGAAGGTTACTCTGATTCACCCCGGGTGACATCAGAGGCAAGCAAGGTTAAGGGTGAAGAGCTGGACGTCAAGTAGGGATGCTATCAAGTCTACCCCTGGTACATCCCCACCCCATCCCGGTGGTAGAACCGGGAGGGACGAGTACAGCGCCTGCGTCGGTAAGGGACAGACTAAGTCCGACCAGGAAGGAAAAGCTTTTGGTGTAACGTCTGTCTACACCCCCATCTAGAGCAGGGAGGGACGCCTCCAGTAGAAAAATGGCGCTGGTCGCTTTTTTTCTCTCTTACAGATGGGAGCTAACAATTCCAGCCTCACTCCTTTGAACTGTATCCTGAAAAACTGGGATAGATTTGATCCCCAGGGCTTAAAGAAGACACACCTGGTCTTCCTATGTGATACTGCATGGCCACGGTATCCATTGGAGGACGGCGAACGGTGGCCAGTTGGAGGGTCTCTTAAGTATAATACTGTTCTACAATTAGACCGGTTCTGTAAGGAACAAGGGAAATGGGTAGAAGTAGCATATGTGTTGCCCTTTTTCTCTCTGTGAAATATGCCAGACCTATGTCCTAAGGGTATAGATTTGGGTGTGAAACCTTCAGCTCCCTCCTATCCTCTTACTTTGCCCCCGTACCTGGGACTCCAAACTGGGATTCAAACTGCCCACATGGAGGTCCAAACAACTCCTGTCTCAGTACGACCTCAGACTACTCTGGTTTCAGTAGAAACTCAGACCATCGAAGTAAGCGATGAGATGGAGGACAGGAGACAAAGAGAAGAGGAAAAACAGGTTTCTCCAATCTATCCCTGGGATCATATGCACAGAGCAGCCAGAGAGACTGAGGAACAGCCACACAAGCTGTTGCCTCTTTATGAAACACCCACCGGGAGAAATAATCAGTCCATGAGAGTTAATAAGCCTTTTTCTTATCAAGAAATACAAAGAATCAAGGAGGATCTGGGAGACTATTTAGAGGACCCAGAAAAATATATTAGAGCTTTTAAAGGTGTTACTCTGCTTTATGACCTCACTTGGAAGGATGTGATGTATATCTTGGGACAAACGCTGACTCCTGAGTCAAAGACTCGAGTTTTGGGAAAAGCGGTTGCTTATGGAGATGAGTGGCTTGGTAATGAATCAGTAGGGAAGAGGGAGAACGAGATAGCGGCCCTCCCCACTGGGAATCAGGCGGTCCCAACTACAGAACCAGACTGGGACTACAACACAGCTAAAGGAAGATGGGATCAGAGTCATTTTGTTAGATGTATTCTTGAGGGACTTAGGCAGGCGCGTTCTAAGCCTTTAAACTATGGCAAATTGGCAGACATAGAACAGGAGGAGAAGGAAGCTCCTGGTAAATTCCTAGATAGACTGAGAGAAGGCCTTCACAGATTCACTGAGATTGATCCCGAAAGTGAAGAGGGAAAAGTGATCTTAAAGGATAGATTTCTCAGTCGGCTCCAGATATCTGCCGTAAGCTATTAAAACAGGCGTATGGACCAAATCAGTCTTTAGATACTCTGTTACAACTGGCTCAGACAGTCTATTATGGTAGGGAATATGAGGAAAAGAAAGAAAGGCAAAAAAAGACAAAGGAAAAGGCGGAAGCCTTCGCCGTGGCTATGAAAAACGTTCTTAAACAGCCTGAGAAAAATGCCCAGAGGGGCCCAGGTGAAAAGGGATGGGCTTGCTACTACTGTGGAAAGGAGGGGCACCTCAAGCGTGATTGCCCTCAGGCATCTAAGCCGCCCCCGGCTCCATGTCCAGTCTGCAAAGGACCACACTGGAAGAGAGACTGTCCCCAGAGGCGTAGGTCTCCGGGGTCGGACTCTCAAGACAATCAGGACTGAAGGTGCCCGGGGGTCCCCACACAAGCTCCCATCCTAATTACACCTGAGGAACCTCGGGTATTAATAGTTGTGGGGGGGCCAATCCGTCGATTTCCTTTTAGATACTGGGGCAACTTATTCTGTGCTTACTGAAGCCCCTGGCCCACTTTCTTCCCGATCCGCTTCCGTAATGGGACTGTCTGGATGAGCCAAAAGATATTATTTCAGTTATTCTTTATCTTGCAACTGGGATTCTGTGCTGTTTTCACACGAGTTTCTGATTGTGCCAGAATCTCCCTCACCCCTTTTGGGAAGGGATATACTGAGCAAGATCCATGCCTCTGTTTTCATGAATATGGAGCCCTCCCTTTCTCTCCCTTTAGTTGAACAAAATGTAAATCCTAGAGTATGGGCTGATGAAAAATCTGTGGGTCGAACACAAAATGCTATTCCTGTAGTTGTTAAGCTCAAAGACCCACACATACTTCCACATAAGAAGCAGTATCCACTGAAACCTGAAGTTAAAGAAGGGTTAAAACCCATCATCGAAAATTTAAAGGAACAGGGACTATTAATTCCCTGTAACAGTCCTTGCAACACTCCTATTTTGGGTATAAAGAAATCGAATGGTAAATGGAGACTAGTTCAAGATTTACGAATAATAAATGAGGCTGTAGTTCCTTTACACCCCGTGGTGCCTAATCCTTATACTCTATTGTCTGAAATTCCTGAACGGGCCAAATATTTCTCAGTAATTGATTTAAAGGATGCCTTCTATTCAGTGCCTTTGGCGGAAGAAAGTCAATTCCTATTTGCCTTTGAAGACCCTACGCAGCCAGCTTCTCAGTTAACCTGGACAGTTTTGCCCCAGGGATTTCGTGACAGTCCTCACTTATTCGGACAAAGTTTGTCACGGGATCTGCAAAACTTTAGTAGCTCTGAAGCAGTGGTGTTACAATATGTAGATGATATTTTGCTCTGTGCTGAGACAGAGGAAGCTTGTTCGCGAGCCTCAGAAGATTTCTTAAACTTTCTGGCAGGCTGTGGTTACAAGGCATCAAGAGAAAAGGCTCAGCTTTGTCAACAATCGGTTAGATATCTGGGCCTAATCATATCAGAAGGGACTAGGGCCATAGGCCCTGAGAAAATTAAACCTATACTAAATCACCCCCTACCTATGACTTTAAGACAATTGAGAAGATTTTTGGGAATCACAGGTTACTGTCGCATTTGGATTCCGGGTTACGGAGAACTTGCCCGGCCTTTATATAAACTTATAGCTGAAACTCAGCAGGCCCAAACCGACAAACTGGTTTGGTCTCCAGAAACTCAAAAGGCTTTTAAGGTTCTTCAGACTGCAAGCTCCAGCTCTGAGCTTGCCCACAGGGTCAGAATTTAATTTGTTTGTCACTGAAAGAAAAGGTGTGGCATTGGGAGTTTTGACACAACCCCGAGGGCCTCACCAGCAACCTATTGCTTATCTAAGCAGAAAATTAGATGTAGTTTCATGTGGGTGGCCCCACTGCCTAAGAGTAATTGGGGCAGTGGCTTTATTAGCACCTGAAGCTTTAAAAATAATTAATGGACGAAACCTTACTGTACTGACTTCTCATGATGTGAGTGGAATATTAAATTCTAATGTCTGGATGACAGACAGTAGGCTTCTTAAGTATCAGTCATTGTTAGAAGGACCAGTAACTAAGCTTAAAGTTTGTGGAAATTTAAATTTAAATCCTGCCACTTTCCTTCCTGAGAAGGAAAATGAAACACCTGATCACGATTGTTCTCAATTCCTAACTTTAAACTATGCAGCTCGGGAGGATCTAAAGGATATCCCATTAGACAATCCTGACATGGAAATATTTACAGATGGCAGTTCTTTTGTTCGGGATGGAAAGCGTAAAGCAGGTTACGCAGTGGTGACTGCTGAACAGGTTTTGGAAGCAAAATCTCTCCCCCAGGAAACCAGTGCTCAGTTAGCAGAGCTTGTGGCCCTGACCCGAGCTCTAGAGTTAAACAAAGGGCAGCGGATGGGCCTGATAATCTATGTGAGTCTACTTCTGACTCCAAAAATCCTGAGTCTGCCGTTGGATCCTCAAGGCAATGTCTTCCTGTCCTGGGCTCACTCCTATGCTGCATTCCACAATCAGTCTAACTGCTGGGTTTGTGGAGCATTCCCCTCTTCATCAGTGGAAGTCTTCCTGTGGTGGACATCCCCACTTCAAGGAAAAGACTTTCTCCAAGTCTGTGAATACCTTCGACAACAATCACATGCGATGCCTCTTCTTCATCTGATGACATCTACCAACCCTAAAATGGACTGGTGCAACACTTTGCACTTTAACTATGGACATAATATGACTTTTAATTTTGATTCTAAATGTTTTGTTTTTGCTGTTTGCTCCCTGCATCTGTAATTGTATAACTGGATTTGTTTCTAGCCGCATGAAAGCTTTTAAGTTACAAATGGTTGCTCAAACTCCTGCTACTGCTGTAGCTTCCTCCAGCTACTATTTGGGGCCCCTGGATCAGATATGAGGATTAGGAGAATATGTTGCCTCACCAATTTAGGGACAACGCCCCTTATCAGCTTGGAAGCAGTTATGGAACGAGAACGACACCCCTTTTCCCTAGGCAACATAATTCTCCTAAAAGAAAAGGGGGGAATGAGAGAGTCATTTCCTAGGCAGGTTGATAGGGAGTCTAGGGGTCCCCAAAGAGAGAGGGGTCTGGAATTCTCAAGGAGGAAAAAAGGACAAACTTTTTTTCTTTCTCCACATTCCTTAGGATTATATACCAATAATGTATCCTGCCTAAGGACAGTCTTTGGATTCAACCTTCTGTTATTTTAAAAAGTTAATTATGGGAGTATACCTGGTCTTTACAAGGATGTATCTTGCCTGAGGACAGTGTTATCTTAAAATGTGAATTATGGGAGTAGGTCGGAGGAGGTCTTTACAACCTCCAGACATTCTTTGGATTATATAACCTCATTATTAACACTAGCAAGGGGGTACTCTTTCTGCCCCCTTCTGATGCCTATGTCAGAAGCTTTCTCTATCTCCCTTATACTTTAATAAAACTTTACTACACAAAAGCTCTGAGCGATCAAGCCTCGTCTCTGGCCCCGGATTGAATTCTTCTCCTCCGGGGGCCAAGAATCCCGGTGTATTCGCGTGATTCAACAACAACTTTTCACCCCCTTGGGAAAAGGGGAATTAAAGCATTCAGGGCTTTCCAAAGAACAGCTGGAGAATTTAATTCAGAAAATTGTTATAGCAGTAAAAAAGGATGCACAGGGAGACTCCCACTCCAGCCAGCCTGTGCCTCCAACGTATCCTCCCTCAATTCTTGCTGGGCTCGACCCACCTCCGCCTTTTGTAGAACCGTGAGAGCTTATATCTATCCCTGCTTCTTTGCCCGGTGAAAACATAAAAATTAAAAGTGAGATATTATTATCTCCTCTTCAACAAGCGATTAAGTGAGCTAATGATGAAGGAGAACATATTCCTGGGTTTTCAGGAATCTATCCAGTATTTGAAAATGCTCAACAGCAGAGGTATTATGAACTGCTACCCTTTAAGAGTTAAAAATGCCTTGTGCACAATACGGCCTGACTGCGCCATTTACTCAGGCTATTATAGAGGCTTTAGGAAATAAAATCTGCCACCTAATGACTGGAAACAGGTTGCTCGGGCTTGTTTATCTGGAGGAGATTATTTACTATGGAGATCTGAGTTTGCTGAGCGGTGTGGGATCACAGCTGATATCAATCAGCGACAGGGACTAAACACCACTTACGAAATGATGGTGGGATCGAAAGTGAGACACGGTTATTTATGGAATCTCACCATGAGGTACCCTCGTGCATGTGTGCCTCACCCTTATGCTTTACTAGTAGGATCTGTAAATGTACAACCTGGATTATGAAATTATAATATAACTTGTAACAATTGTACCTTATCTAACTGCGTTAGGAGAATTACTAATCAAACTAGGGTTCTAGTCTTAAGACAGCCTGCTTTTGTTATGATTCCTGTAAAGATTAATGCGTCTTGGTATGATGAAAAAGGACTTGAGCTTTGGAGAGAAGTAGAGGGTGCTTTAATGCGTTATCGCAGGGGAATAGGGTTAATAATTCTGGGATTTGTAGCTTTGGTAACCCTTATTGCCTCCTTGATTACTGCAGCCCTGTTTCTGGCACAATCAGTGCAAACTGCAACTTTTGTTAATAATCTGGCACAAAATGTATCCGTTACCCTGGGGACTCAAAAAGATATTGACAAAAAGCTAGAGGACCAATTGAATGCCCTTTATGATATTGTAAAATTTTTAGGTGAAGAGGTTCAAAGTATAAAGTTGAGATTACGGGTACAATGTCATGCCGATTTTCAATGGATCTGTGTTACCCCCAAAAAATATAATGGTAGTATAACTTCTTGGGATAAGGTGAAAGCTCATTTAAAAGATATTTGACATAATGAAAATATTTCCTTAGATTTACTGTATCTACATCAAGAAATAATGAATATTGAAAATGCACCTAGACCTGATTTGGATGTTGCAAAAAGAGCTGAGTCTTTTGTTAAAGAACTTTTTCGACATGTACCTACCGTCACTAGTATTTGGTACTTGGGAGCAGCCATAGGAAGACTATTCTTAATAATTTTAACAGTTTTATTTCTTGCACCTTGTTTAATTAAAACACTGATTGATGATCTATAGATGATAAAGGCTTCCATCTATGGAAATTGTCTGTGGTTAAAGGAACATAAGCGTGCGCCTATATAAAAAAAAGGGGGAGATGCGGAGAGCTGCCCGTGAGAACGGGGTCCTTTATCTAAAGGACCCAGCTCTGGGAGCTGCCTCAGTCCTTGAGGGTTTGCTTGCAAACATAGCTCTCTGTCCCGCCACCACAGAGATTAGGCGATTATTTACTGCAGACACCTGGAGTTCTGGACAAACTTCTCACGCACAAGGAAATGTTATCTGGTGTAAGAAATAATAACAGGGTGCCATTCCCATGCTCTCAAGATTTCTTGTGACTTTTTGTAAGATGTATAGGTCAACCAAGAAAAAATGTTAACTGTCTTGTTTTTCTCTTGCTCTCCTGTATAAATATAAGATGCTGAATAAAGTCGTGGTCAGACCGCTTCCCTTTGTGGAGACGTGTCTGATCCTCTCGACCCCATCTTTGCTGTAGTATTCTTTCTCAGCCGCGTAGTGCATGTTCTCGGGACCTGATTGACTTTGCCGGCTGGCTCCGGCATAGAGCAGAGTGGCAGATGGGCCTTTAAAGTAGATAGGGCCGTGAAAGCTCCAGTAAAGAGTTTGCCCTTTGCCCTGAAAAGGAGGTTAGCCTCCAAAGCAAAAAACCATTGAGATGATGGTAGAGCTAGCAGAAGAGTTTTGGTACATTTAGGAATGAGTTGAGTCAAGAAAAGTTCTGCTAAGGCCCTCCAAGGTCTTTCTGGCAAGTTTTAAGGTCCCACGCTTTTCTTCTTTATAAAAATAATACATATTCTTTGTACAACAGACTAATAAAACACATAAGACTAAAGAGGGTATCAAAAATTCACACGTATCTTGCCCATACAAATGAAAAAGATAATAATAGAAATATAAGCAAAAGACATGGGTAGATAAATCATAGATAAATACAAATGATTTTTAAACATATAGACTTATTATGCTCAAACAATTCAAATTAAAATTATATTGAGGTAATGATAATGAGTAGCATTTATTAAGTACTTATAGGTTGGGCACTATTTTAAACACATAGATTATGTTATTTACTCCTTGCAACAGCCTTATGATGTGAGTACTGTTATTATCCATCTTTTGCAAATAAGGAAACCAAACACAAAGATGTTTAGCAACATTCTCAAGGATACACAGCCAATAAGGAACAGAGCCTGGATTAAGAAGATAAAAATCGCCCTTAATCTCACTATCTAGAAATGATCACTCTGCTATTTAGCAAATAGTTCAGTTTCATTTTTCTGAGTTGGCAAGAGACTCTGATTGTTAATTCTTCTCTTTGATTAGAGAATCCCAGTCTCCAACCCTTAAATAATAGGAAGTTGGCTGTGGATTGCAGACAGATATTCTTGATCATGTTACGTTTTCTGTCCCTTTGTTGTTAAAAGCTGTGTGGCTTAGGGTAAACTTTCCTATGGTCCTTAGTTTCATCTTAACAAAGAGAATAATTACCACCCCACAGGGTTTTTGAGAATATTTAACATGATAATATACAATGAGCATTATCAGCTTTAAGGGTTCTTAGTGAGGTTTGTCTGGGTTTTTTCAACTTCTAAGCATGCCCTTTTTATTCAGAGGAAGCAGAATTTTAATTTGGTCCTCTTGTCCACACTAAGTCAGTAATTGCTTGCCTTCTGTACAGAAGAAATGCCCCTTTCCCCACTTTTATGTTTTTAGTAATTTTCATGGGAATCTTCCTCCCAAATTGTCCTATAGAGGCCTCCTCCTTGGAATTCAGATTAGTTTTTTTTTTTTGATTTTCTAAAATTTATATATATTACTTGGAGGCTAATTAATTTACAATATTGTATTGGTTTTGCCATACATTGACATGAATCCACCATGGGTGTCGAATTCAGGTTTTAGTCAACACTCACAGGGGATCATCGCTGACTAAAACTTGTCACCAAGTGCCACTCTCAAACAGTCTTATATTCCCACCGTTTCTCTTTCCTTCATAGCTTTGAACTTTTCCCATTTAATACATTTTATCTTTGTTTTTATTACTCCTGTCCTAACTCTCCAGCCTCCCCGAGCACCACCAAGAGTTAAGTGCCGCAAAAGCAGAGCTTATTGTCTGTTTTCTTCACTGTGTCCCCCAAACACCTAGAATGATATCCAAAACAGAGTAAATACTCAGATATTTATTTATTTACTTTAAAGATTTATTTATGAATGCCTGCACTGGGTCTTCATTGCTGCACAGGTATTTCTATAGTTGCAGCAAGCAGGGTCTAGTCTCTAGTTGCAGGGTGCAGGCTTCTCACTGTGGAGGCTTCTCTTGTTGTGGAGCATGGCTCTAGGCATGTGGGCTCAGCAGTGGCTCCCGGACTCTAGAACACAGGTTTCCTGGACCAGTAATTGAACCCACATCCCCTGCATTGGCAAGTGGATTCTTTACCCCTGAGCCACCAAGGAGGCCCCTTAAACATTTGTTAAATGACTATAAACAACTTGCTTCCTCTGTATTGGTTAATTGTACAAGTTACAGAGTCAAATGCTACTATGTGTAGGATCCCATTTATGAATTTGGAGAGCCCCCAGTGGGTGAGATTAAAGTTGAGATTGAATGTCGGTAAAGTTTGGGTAATTTCTCTATATACCAGTGCATCTCATATTGCTGGAGGGATGGTAAAAAATCTGCCTGCAATGCCGAAGACCTAGGTTCAATCGCTGGTTTGGGAAGATCCCTTGGAGGAGGAAATGGCAACCCACTCCAGTCTTCTTGCTGGGAGAATGCCATGGACCAAGGAGCCTGGTGGGCTACAGTCCACGAGGTTGCAAAGAGTCAGCCATGACTGAGTGACTAACACACACACATAAGTATCTTTAGATTGAGGGGGACAAGGTCATAGGAAAAGAAAAAAAGTCTTTTAATTTGGTCATTAAAATACATATTAGATGGCAGAGAATTGCATCAGTGTTAATATTTGTTTGCCTTGTGGTTAACTCATTCTAAATTTCAACGTTTGGAAGTCAGAGAGTTTACACATTAAATTGCTGTGTCTTTACATAATGGAAGTTAAATATCCTCTAAAATTTTCTTCCCCTACTTTGCCACAGGGTCTGAAATTGCCTATCTTAGCATCATTTCATAGGACCTTTCAGAGACAAGTACATTGTATGTTAACTTGGAATCACACCCTACCTGAAAATAATATTATTTTTGTATCATTAGCCAGGTATTACATTAGGCAGGGTCTTGATTAATTGGGACAGGAACCTTGAGAGCAGATGAGTAGGAGAATGAAGGAAAGATCTGGGGGCATGAGGTGCTCCCAGGGAACGGAGGCCTATATGGGGAGTGACAGTGTCCCTGATTCTAGGTGCTTGGGGATGATGGTGGAATTGAGGAGGACATCAGGGGCCACTGCTTGAGAGTTAACAGGATGTTGCTGAAAAAAGAGGTAAAGGAGCTAGGGATGCAAGTCTTGTTCCACTTTGATAGCTTTGCCTCAGGTCAACTTGTCTCTGGAGGTAGTTGGTACTTTAGGACAGAAAGGTGAAGAAGATTCTTTGAGGTTCCATACAGTGAGGGTC
Source organism: Bos taurus (assembly GCF_002263795.3). Classification (NCBI taxonomy): domain Eukaryota; kingdom Metazoa; phylum Chordata; class Mammalia; order Artiodactyla; family Bovidae; genus Bos; species Bos taurus. Next base: position 5,503,310 of record NC_037357.1, read on the forward strand.
TTGAGATGGGACGTAGAGAGGCTGCTTGTGAAGTATGCTATTGTAGCATACCGGAGAAGCAGTCTCCTAATGCCATCCTGAATGGGTGTCTAAGTGACCTTAACTAATTGTAGAACGAGGCCTTCACCCCAAACTCCCTTTCTCTGATGAACTGCCTTTCACCACTTTCTTACCCCAATTCTAGAGATTAGGCCCGTCTACTACTTAAAGTCACCCATAAGACTATAGCAATATTAGTATGAGCACTAATAGAAACTTCCTTGGGGCCCAGGTAATCTCTGCTGAGTTTAAGAAACAAAACAATAGAAACGGAGTTGGAGGTCTGCACATCCTTTCCTCAAATGGTAACTGGTGTCATGAGTTTGGTGTTTCATTCCCATGTACTTTGCCTACATTGTTGGGAAATGAAAGAGGTTGTTAAATATACACTTATATCCCAAAGTACATAGCATTTTTGGCATGTTTTAAAACTTTATATAAATGGCATCACCGGATCTATGTTCTTCTGTCATTAGTTTGCCTTACACTTTTCTCTACAACCTCCAGGAAATCATTATCCTCAGAGGGGTGTGTGGCTCAAGCTCCAAGGAGTTCTAGTCTCCTCTCCAGAGGAGCCCTTGGGTCCTAGTCACTTTACCTGCAACACTTGGAGCCAGTGAATTAAGGTCGGTCTTAGATGGAGGTGAGCCTCTTCCTCTGTTGTCTTAGCCAAAGTGGAGGGCTGGGCTCACTTGCACCATGTGACCTCCTAGACCATTACCCTGGGAGCCGCACTTTGAAAACCACTACTCTAGAGCAGGAGACAGAGAATGAGATGGTTGGGTGGCATCACTGACTCGATGGACATAAGTTTGAGCAAGCTCTGGGAGTTGGTGATGGACAAGGAGGCCTGGCGTGGTGCAGTTCACGGGGTTGCAAAGAGTCAGACCCGACTGAGCGACTGAACTGACTGACTGGCTCTAGAGCAGGCATCCCCAACCTCCGGGATCTAGTGCCTCATGATCTGAGGTGGAGCTGATGTAATAACAATAGAAATAAAGTGCACAATGAATGTAATGCACCTGAATCATCCCCAAGCCATCCGCCTCCTCCCTGGTCCGTGGAAAAATTGTCTTCCTTGAAACTTATCTCTGGTGCCAGAAACGTGGGGGACCACAGCTCTAGAGCATCTTTTGCCCCTTGATATTTTAGCCTTCTTTCAACAAAATAATCTGATGCAAGTTTACCAAAAGGTGAACAGGTAGCATTCCTAGAAGGTAGAGTGCTACAAAAACTGCTCTGCTAAGTACAAAATGAAGACAAGACGTTATGGACACCCCAGTGATGAATCACTTGTCTCCAAATTTCTTTTGATTTAAACATCAGTGCAAAGATCCTTAAAGAAGCTGACAGTTACTGAAGGTGGCTTACTGGAACCCTTAACCATGCACATGGTTCGGTTAAAAGTGCATTGTGTACTAGTGAGTACAAGAGACTACATTTCTACAGCACAATGATGAAGGCACAAGTCAAGTAAGCTAATTTGAAAACTACTTCAATTGGTTTCTCAGGAAGGCTTTCTAAACCACTCTTAGTTTGCAATAAGGATTCTGATATTTTACAGCTGTCGGTGTATACCTACGACAAAAGTACTTCACAAGAACCAAACTATGGATGTTCAAGGATGCAGTAAATTATGTATCTGGCAGAAAAGTGGAGACCATTAAAATTCTAAGAAGAAAGCACTGGTTTTGAAACTTTTTAAACCTGCTTATTAGGTACCTAGAAACTTTTTTTTTTAAAAGAATGTATAAGCAGTGCAGCATATGTTTAAGCTATTCTCTAATGATCTTTAACGCCCTTGGCTCACTGCAGCTTGCATTCCACAAAGTCGTGTTTATTTTAGGGTTCTTCCTCTTCTTCTGGTTAATCATTTTCTTCCTCTTGCTTTGCTTCTTCTCTCTTGATTCTTTGCCTGTCTCATCGTCATCATTCTGTGTGTCTTGTCCTGTTGAGTAAAATACTGATCTTGTACACTCATGAAAGAAAAACTGCAACTGATCTTCCGGAATTTTACCTGTACCAACCCCACTTAGTATTCTAAATTTAGGAGTTTCCAGAGTACAAAAGTAGCTGACGTATGAGTCCTTGAAAGTTGTTTTGTGCCCTCTTCTGGAAGTTCAGTTTCCTTTGCTATCCTGTTCCTTAATGCATTCTGAGTGACATTCTTCTTCCAATGTATTCAGCACCCAATGCAGCCTATAACTTGTGGTCCGTGAGAACAGAAGGATCAAAATCATCCAGGCATGACTTTATTAGATATGTTTCAGTCAACACCTCATTTGAGAAATAGTCACTGGATTCAGAGAAGTTCAACTGTGAAATTCGTAGGCTCATCGACTTTCTGAATCATATTTCTGAGCAATTCTTGATTCTTCAAAACTTTCATGCCAAGATAAAGAATTCTTTCAGGGTGGCTTTTACCGTCAGACTTTTCCTCAAGTTTTCTTTTTGATTTCCTCAACAACTGCCTCCGCAATACCTGGTTTCCTTTTATTTTCGTCATCTGTAAGCTCATAAGATGATTTTGTATCTCCTATCGTACAGGTTGATAGAGGCATACTTTCTCTCAGTATCATGAATTACTTTATGATGTTTAGATTTTGTTTTTGCCTGTTCTAACTGGAAGTTTCTGGGGCATTAAGTTGCTTAACGATATTAATCAAGTCCTGAAAACAGCTTACACGTGCTACAAGTGAAGCAGCACATCTTTCTTGGGAAGCCTGAGGAATTTGCCTCCCCTCAACAGTTTTTTCTTCCTTCCTGTTCTCAACAGCATGGTGCCCCTGAATTGTGGAACATTCCAGTCTCCTTGCCACAGAATCTGTGACAGAAAACAGTCTCCTGTGCACAGCTTAAAGGTCTTTTGCTTTCCCACCTCAGGGCCTTTATCTTCCTCTGGTGAACTACGAGGCCAAGTTGCTCAAGTGTCCTCCATCATCTCATTAAGATACACAGGCCAGGAGGGTGTGGATGGGGAAAGATCGTGGGCAGCCCAAGGCACCGTAGTCTGTTTTTCTGGCCCCTTGAGGTGGGATCCCTCCACTGACTTTCAAGAGCTGCCTCCTCCAAATCAAAGTAAATGTTGAAAGTCTTCAACCCTCCCTTGGACACGACTGCCATCTTCCCCTCCTCCCTTCCATCCTTCACAGCACAGGCTCTGGTTGGGCCAGTAGAGCTGGTTTTATGTCACATTCATCCAACATAAAACCTCAATAGGTCTGGCTGGGAAGTGGGGGCAGAGGTGAGAGCCAACTGCGAAGGTGGCCTCAGTGGTGCTGCTGGGGTAAGGGGGCTGCTGAGCCAGGTTGGGTGTGGGGCCAGAGGGCTGCTGGGATGAGGGTGTTGCGGGACCAGGGGACTGCTGGTGTGTGTGGGCTGCAGGGCTGGGGCCTGCTAGGGAGGGTGCTGGGCTTTTTCCTAGGCGATTGCCCCCCTCCTGGGTGACCAGAATTAGGCAAGGATGGCCGAGGAACAGAGCCCTTTCCCGGGATGGAAAGTCTGGTGGCCTCCACACAGAGCAGGACCTCACTGTCAGGCTAGGACCTCACTGTCAGGCTAGGAGATGCCCTCCGTGTCACCTGGGCTTGAGCTGGCATTGAAATCTGACCTAGGCCAGGGCACGTTGAACAAGAGCAGCCAGGCTCAGGGAAGGTTGGCCCCTGCTGTTCCCTCCAGGATGTTTGGTCCTGGAGGCCTCTAAGCCTAAGAGAATTTGCTGCAAAACGGTGATTGAAAGGCCATCTCTTCCTTGTCCCTCCCCCTGCCCCCCCACACTTGGCTTTTTTTGAAGATGGGCTTATTGGTCCTCTCTCTAAGCAGACCCCAGGAAGAAGGCCTGGTTTAGGAGTACGAGCATGCAATATGCAAGTGAATCCAGACAGGGAGCCTTTAACATACGATAGGTGTAAGTTCCACCAAGGGGCGGCATTTATTCCCACTATTACAAACTGCAATCAGACTTTTCCTTTGTATACCACTCTTTGGTCCTAGGTTAAGAGTAGTGTGATTTTGTGCCAAATGGCCTGGAGGTCAATGCTCAGACATTCCCAAAAATGTCTAGAAGGGCCCTTAGACATCCTGGAATCCAGCGGTTTTCCAAACTTCGGTGCACATAGAAAGCACCTAGAGGGCTTGTGGGACCACAGATTGCTGAGCCCCATCCCAGTGGTGAGGGTTCTGGATCTGGGGAGACCTGAGAGTTTGCATTGCCAAGGACTTCTCGTGTGAGGTTCATGCTGCTGGTCTGGCCACTGCACTTGGAGAACCAGGGGTGTAATCCAACGTTTTCATTTCATAGATGGATCAGCTGAGGCAGAACCCCAGCTGGGTTCCAGATTTGGCATTAACGCTTACCAGGTGTTATGACTGTGCAATCGGATTTAGCTGTTCTGGGCCTGCATTTTCTCATCTACAAAATTAGGTAAGAGCCTCGGTCATTCCTACCCCGGATTCAGCTTGCAGGTGGCTGCTATTGGGTAGTTACTCAGGCTTTTAGTAACAGCCCTCTGGTTTGGTGTGGTGCTGTCACATGGTTCTCAGGTCCGTGAGCTTCCACAGCTTCCCTCTGGTTCCTGGGTCGGGTTTAGGCCCTGCCTTTCCTGTGTGGAGCACTGAGAGACGAAGATGCTATCAGGTGGAGGGTAGGACATAAAGCTTTGTGCATTATGCTGTGGTTTTCTCATTTTGCAGGTGCCTCTTACGTTTGCTTACATTTCTAAGAATATTGGTTTTCTTTTCTGATGTAGAAAGTTTCCCAATGTTTTCCTTTTCTGTTTCCTTCATATTCGTTGAATTTAAAAATTCTTTACCATCTGATCATAAGGCTATTCAAGGATATATTTTCTTATTTTCCTTGTGATTTTTTATGTTGTATACCCTTATCCCTCTGGAGTTATTTTGACATGTGTTATAAAGTTTGGATCTTGGGTGACTTTCCTTTTTGGTAAATGGCTAAACTCTGGCATCATTTGTTGAGTAATCCCTTTCCTCTCTTTGGATGTATGGCTGTGCATTCTTAGCACTCTAAGAATATAGAATAGGTGGGAGTGAGATTTTTGTCCAAGCCCATTTTTTTCAGATGGGGAAGTTGAGGCCCAGAGCAGCTAACTGGATTTCCTAAGGTCATATTAGTAAATGGAGAAGCTCTGATTTCTTTTGTGCGTGTGTGTGTTTATTTTTGGCCGTGCTGAGGCTTCATTGCTGTGCTCGGGCTTTCTCTAGTTGGGGCGAGCAGTGGCTTTTCTTGCTGCAGAGCATGGGCTCTGGAGTGCAGGTTCAGTCGTTGTTGCCCATGGGCTTCGTTGCTCCTTGACATGTGGAACCTTTTCGGAGTAGGAATGGAACCCGTGGACCCTGCAGTGGCAGGAGGATTCTTAACCGCTGAGCTGCCAGGAAAGTCCAGATGTCTGTGACTTCTAATCTGAGTTTGAGATATATAGGTCTGCTTGTCTGTCTAGCTCCAGGGACATTTGACAGGGGCAGGTTAACTAACCAGCCACAAAGTAAATGAGCATGACCTAGGGTCTCTGAAAGGTAGAGACCAGCCTTCCTCAGCCAGCCCAGAGAAACCAGTAAGTATTTACTGCACACCTATGTGCAAACTGCCCTGGTGGTTCAGTGGTAAAGAATCTGCCTGCAGTGCAGGAGATGGGGGCGTTGTGCAGTAGATTCAGGTTCAATTCCTGGGTTGGGAAAATCCCCTGGAAGTGAAAATGGCAACCCACTCCAGCCTTCTTGCCTGGAGAATCCCATGGACAGAGGGGCCTGGTGGGCTACAGTCCATGAGGTCAGAAAGAGTTGGACACGACTGGGCACACATGCATTCAGTTACCTTTTCTGTGTTGGTGGTGGTTGTGAGAATATTTAAGATCTGCTCTCTTAGCAGCTTTGAAGGATACAACATAGTATTGTAACTATAGTCACCATACTGAATCTTAGATCCCCTGAACTTGTTGATCTTATAGTTGGAAGTTTGTATCCTTTGAACAACATCTCCTCGTTTCCCGTCCCTGCAGCCCCTGGCAACCACCATTCTACTCTGTGTTTCTGTGAGTTTGGCTCGTTTTTAGATCCCACATATAAGTGAGATCATACAGTATCTGTCTTTCTCTGACTTATTTCACTTAGCATAATGCCTTCATGGTTTATCCATGTTGCCATGACATTCAGATTTCCTCTTTTTTATGACTGAATAAAGTTTCATAAATGTATATATGTACATACATTTACACCCAGGTTTTGTTTATCCATTCTTGCACAGGCACTTTGATTGTTTCCATGTCTTGGCTCTTGTGAATAATGTTGCAATGAACAAGGGGCTGCAGATATTTCTTTCGGGTAGTTATTAAATTCTCTTTGACTATATGTCCAGAAGTGGGATTTCTGGGTCATATGGTTTTAGTTTTAATATTTTGGAGGAAACCTTATGCACTTTTACATAGTGCCTGTTCCAAGTTACATTCCCACCAACAGTGTACAAGGGTTCCCTTTCCTTTAATATCCTTGCCAACACTTGTTTTGTCTTTTTGATAATAGTCATTTGAACAGTATTGAATGAGTTCATATATTAACCATTTCTCAGATAGATGATTTGAAGAAATTTTCTCCCACTCCATAGATTGGCTTTTCATTTTGTTGTTTCCTTGGCTGTGCATGAGCTTTTTTATTTGATGTAGTCTCACTTGTCTATTTTTGCATTTGCTGCCTGTACTTTTAGCCTCATACCCCAACAGTTTTTTTGCCAAAACGTAGGTCAAGGAGCTTGTCATTGGAAAGCTGTGTTTTCTTCCAGGAGTTTCATGGTTTCAGGTCTTAAATTTAAGTCTTTAACCCATTTCAAGTGAATTGTTGTGAGTGCTATAAGATAGGAGTCCAATTTTATTCTTCTCATGGGGATAACTTGTTTTACCCAGTACCATTTATTGAAGAGTCTTTTCCCGCTATAATATTCTTGGCTCCATTGTGAAATGTTAGTTGACCGATTAGGCATGGGCTTATTTCTGAGCTCTTGATTCTGTTCCATTGTTCCATGCTGTTTCAAATACTATACTTTGTAATATAGTTTGAGATCAGAAAGTGTGATCTCTCCAGCTTTGTTGTTCATTCTCAGGATTCTTTGGGTATTTCGAGTCTTTTGTGGTTCCACACAAATTGTAGATTTCTTTTTCTATTCTGTGAAAAGATATCATTGGAATTTTGATAGCCAATTACACATTCAGTGCAATTCCTTTGGGTAGTATGGACATTTTAACAATATTATTTTTATACAGGAAATGGGGATATCTTTCCCTTTATGTCTTCTTCAATTTCTGTCCTCAGTGTCTTATTGTTTTGGTGTATAGATCTTTTTACCTCCTTGGTTAAATGTATTTCTAAGTATTTTACTGTGTTTGCTGTATTGTAAATTAGATTATTTTCATTATTTCTTTTTAAGATACTTTGTCCTTAGTGTATAGAAATGCAACAGATTTTTGTCTGTTGATAATAGGTCTTGAAAATTTACCAAATTCATTGATGAATTCTAAAATTTTTTAATGCAGTCTTTAGGTTTTCTGTATATAAGTTCATGTCATCTGCAAACAGACAATTTAATTTCGTCCTTTCTGATTTTGATGTCTTTTATTTTTCTTGCCTACTTTCTCTGAGACTTGAGTACAATCCTGAATAGGAGTGGTGAAAGTGGGCACCCTTATCTTGTTTCTGTTCTTAGAGGAAAAGCTTTCAATTTTTCTGCATTGAGGATGATGTTAGCTGTGGGCTTATTGCAGGTGGCCTTTATTATGTTGAAGTATGTGCCTTCCAACCTTATTTGCTGAGATTTTTTTTTATCATGAAAGGATGTTGAATTTTGTCGAATTCTTTTTTTTTTGCCACTTGTTGAGATGATCATATGATTTTATCTTTCATTCTATTAATGTGACATTTACTGATTTGTATAATTTGAACCTTCCTTGCATCCCAGGGGTAAATCCGTCCTGATCGTGTGCTATGGAATTCAATTTGATAGTGTTTTGTTGAGAAATTTTGCATCTACCTTTATTAGGAATATTGGTTCATAATTTCTTATAATATCCTTATCTGGTTTTGGTGTCAGAGTAATGCTGGTCTCATACAATAAGTCTGGGAGTGTTCCCACCTCTTTGAATTTTTGGTAGTTGAGAAGGATTGGCATTCATTCTTTAAATGTTTGGTAAAATTCACCAGGGAAGCCATCTTGTCTTGGAATTTTATGTGCTGGGAGTTTTTTGATTACCAATTCAGTCTCCTTATTTGTTGCTATTCTGTTCAGATTTTCAGTATCTTCATGATTCAGTCTTGGTATGTTGTATGATTCCATTAATTTATCCATTTTTTCTAGGTTATCCAATATGTTGGTATGTAATTGTTCATAGTTATCCCTTAAAATCCTTTGCATTTGTGTGTTATCATTCATAATGGTTCCATTTCATTTATAATTTTGCATCTTCTATTTTCATGACTAATTCTAACTATCAGTTTTTCAATTTTGATTGTCTTTTCAAAAAACCAACATTTAGTTTCATTGATCTTTTTTCTGTTTTCATGTTCTCTATTTCATTTATTTACAAATCTTTATTTGTATGTTTCTCTTAACTTTGAGCTTATTTTTTTTGTAGTTCCTTGTGGTGTATTGTGTGTTTGAGATCTTTTTCTAAAATTAGTGTAGGCACTTATTACTATAAACTTTCTTTTTAAAAATGCTTTTGCTGCATAAGTTATGATATGTTTCTATTTTTATTTTTTTAAATACTTTGTTTTTATTTCCCTTTGATTTCTTTGACCCATTAGGTGTTGAGGAGTGCACTGTTTAGTTTTCATGTATTTGTGAATTTTCCAATCTTCTTCCTGTTTTTGATTCCTAGTTTTATAACATTTCAATCCCAAAAGATACTTGATAAAATTTCAATTTTCTTACATTTGTTGAGACTTGTTTTGTCTATTTGGGATAACTATTACCATTAACACTTGTTGTTTTAACTTGCCTAGGTCCTGACTGTCTACATATGGCTTTCCCATCTTGTTTTGAATCCTCACCATTGCCTATGAGATTTCTGCTTTCAGGAAAGGGCTGTGATGCTGGATACATTGTTGCAGATTTACTTATAAACCAGTTATCCTTGGACAATGTGCTTTAGAAGAGAGGATGCAAAAATGTCTTCTTGGAGTTATTAAGAGTTTATTTTCCTTGACAAATAAAAAAATGTGTCTCTAATGTAAAAGTCCCGATGATTTAGTCCAAAGATTGTGGACTGCGTGCTTCATTAAATGTCTCAGTTTTTCATTGCTACTCCATGCTTTGTAAAGACTAGTTTCCCAATCAGTGCACTACCCATTAAATCACCTTCCCCGTGTCCCTGGGGGACCCTAATGCCTGTGAATTCGGTAATAGTACACTACTTGTACTAATTGTAAGTGATAGAACACTTACATGGAACACTCTTTACACATGCCCCATGTCAATCTGTTCCAGGCCTGGCAACAGTAAGCACTTCCCTATGAGACAGAACATTTCTTGTGGATTATTTACTCCTCTGGTTAGTCCATTAGTGTTTGTCATCTTGCCCCAATTTCACTGTGACCCGGTCTTCAATTGACCAGAAATTTATTGCTCGTCCTACATATCCTATTGTTGAAGCTCTTAAGACCTTGCTGAAATTAAAAATTCCACAGATGCCAAAAGCCAGATTTCCAATCAGGCAAAAAAGAAGCTTACCACAGTGAAGAATGTCTGGGGCCAGTGGAGAGCTGTCTTACCCTCTCACTCCAGCATATGGGTGGAGAACTCCATGTACCCAAACTTTTAGTGTCTTCCACTCAGGAGCATCTGTTTCAAAGGTTTTAGCCCAAAGCAAGTCTATATGCCCTCACCCCCACCCTGGGGCATAGTGGTAAAGACTTTGCCTGCCAGTGCAGGATTTCCAAGAGATGCAGGTTCAATTCCTGAGTCCAGAATGTCCTCTGGAGAAGGAAATGGCAACCCACTCCAGTATTCTTGCCTGGGAACTCCCATGGACAGAAGAGGCTGGCGGGCTACATACAGCCCATGGGGTTGCAAAGAGTCTGAGATGACTGAGAACACACACTCCCACACTTTCCTGCCCCCCTTCCTAGAGGCACACATACCTCAAAAGTTACTAGACTGGACAGCCCCCACATCCCCAGTGAACCAGTCACCCTCAACCACAGAGAAGAGGGAAGTTCAAAATGGGGAGTGGAAGAGGAGAGGAGTCAGGATGAGAGGGATGGTTAGCTATGAGGGATGGGGACAAGTAGCCCAGCAAGTTTTGTCTCCTTCCTCCCTATCTTGCCTCACAGTCTTTTGTAGCATTGCTTCAATTAAGAACTTCAGGCAAAGGAATAAAGATGTAGAATCATTTGCCATAAGAGTCAGTTGGTTAATAGGCTGGCTCTTCAAGGCACTGACCACCCTAAATTTTCACCTAGGTTCACTGGAAGTTGGTTAAAATTTCCTGTCTAAGTCCTTCTCCTTAATTCCATCCCCCAAACACATAAAATACTGTGAGCTCCCTTTGGATTCCTGTGCAGTGCCTACCTCATTTTCTTGGGCAACCCAGAAGAGTCTTAGTATAACTTTCAGTGTGTTTGCCTCTGATACTTTGGGGCTACTTTGCTTAAACAGAAATGCAGGACTAGACATAACTGTGCTTTTTCAGTTCTAAGTGTAATGGTTGAGGAAAACCAATGGGTCCTTGGTTTTCCTGATGATGGTATAATGTGATACTGAAAGGTTGTTCCTGAACGAAAACGCACCGGTATTCTTGGCCTCTGGTGGAGAAGAATTCAATCTGGAGCCAGAGATGAGGCTTGATCGCTCAGAGCTTTTGTGTGATAAAGTTTTATTAAAGTATAAAGGAGATAGAGAAAGCTTCTGACATAGGCATCAGAAGGGGGCAGAAAGAGTACCCCCCTGCTTGTCTTCAGCTGGATGTTATATAGTCACTGCTGTTAAGTCACTTCAGTTGTGTCCGACTCTGTGCACCCCCATAGATGGCAGCCCACCAGGCTCCGCCATCCCTGGGATTCTCCAGGCAAGAACATTGGAGTGGGTTGACATTTCCTTCTCCAATGCATGAAAGTGAAAAAGTGAAAGTGAACTTACTCAGTTATGTCCGACTCTTCGTGACCCCATGGACTGCAGCCTACCATGCTCCTCCGTCCATGGGATTTTTCAGGCAGGAGTACTGGAGTGGGTGTCCATTAGCAGTCTGTTAATCAAAGAAAGGAATGTCTTAAAACTCAAAGTGGCACCAGGCCCCTCATCCATAAGATGCATTTTGTGATAATCTTGGCACCAGATGATTTATCCCAGGCTATGAAACGATTGACTTGAATCTTGCAGAAGGGCAGATTACCCTACAAATAGTTTTGTTTACATAGTTTAGGGGAACAACATCTGAGTGTAACATACAGGTTTGTTAAGTAGGTTCTGAGCAATTAGGCAGAATCGACTTGAAGACAGAGTCTGGGGTAAATGCTTAGTATATTAACAAAGCTTAAGACAAATATTTCCATAAGAAAAATGCATTGGTTAACTCAAGGTTTGAGAATAGTTAACTTCAGATGAAACCAGGTGTCATTATGGCAACACAGTATTTTAAGAGAAAACTCCTTTTAAATTTTTATAGGGAAGGAAGAAAATATTGGTAGTTTGTTTCCTCCTGCTGTTTGAGAGAGAGAAAAGTGTCTGACACTTGCAGCCTGTTTCCTCTGTTTGGAGACCCCTGGCCTTCCTGCCTGTTACCCTGTCAATACCACACAATCATGTGTGGGATTTTCGTACTTTCTCTATAAAACATCTGTATCTTTACCTTTTTGATAATGCTAGGTTCTTGACTAACTGGATTTTATTTCCTTTGTATTTTCTTCACGAAATTTCATTTAGGTGGATGCCCTTTACCCAGGTAATTCTGGTAGATTAGCTGTTATACCGTCTCTCTTCTCAGAGTGAACTTCTATTAGGTCATTCTTATTCTGAGAACTCACCATTATTAATTTTTCTCACAGTTAACACCTCTGTTTTTAAGCACAAGTTATTTTTTCATGCCCAGAGACACATTCTTTAAAGCATTCATCTTGTTTGAAACTTGTTTGATCTTTGCATATGAAAACAATTACAACAGAACCTGTTCTGTAGTCTGTCATGGGGAGGGCAATCAAACAGGATATTGACAATTCAGACCTGAAGGTTTTCAGAGAAATGAAATGTTCTTAAGAGTTGGTGCAGGGCATAAAGGGCCTCCACTTAGGTGTGCCTGAGCAAGCTGATGGCTTCCAGGTGGGTATTTGTATGGGGAAGAGGTGGTATTGAAGTTTTGTATATAAACACCTAGGAAGCAAAGAGAGGGAGCAGTGGAGCATAGTGCAGTAGAGGGGCAAGATGGTTCGTATTTCTACTCCAGTCTGGACTAGGGACTAGATCCAAGTACTATAGCAAGATGGGCTATTAGAATGAGGCATTTTTGGAATTACAGGCCAGTATCACTGATGAACATAGATGCAAAAATTCTCAACAAAATTCTACCAAACAGAATTCAATAACACATTAACCAGGTCATACACCATGATCAAGTTGAGTTTATTCCAGGGATGAAAGAATTCTTCAATATATGCAAACCAGTGTGATACAGCCTATTAACAAATTGAAAGAAAAAAACCATATAATAGATGCAGAAAAAGCGTTTGACAAAATTCAGGACCTACTTGTGATTAACACTCGAAAAAATGGGCATAGAAGGAAGCTACCTCAACATAGAAAAGTCCATATATGACAAGCCCACAGCAAACGTTCTCAATGGGGAAAAACTGAAAGCATTCCCTCTAAGATCAGGAACAAGACAAGGGTGCTCACTCTCCTATCATGCAACATAGTTTTGAAGTCCTGGTTATGCCAATCAGAGAAGAAAAAGAAATAAAAGTAATCTGGATGGGAAAAGAAGAAGTAAAGCCTCACTGATTGCAGATGACATGATACTACACACATAGAACCCTAAAGATAGTATCAGAAAATTACTAGAGATAATCAGTGAATTTTGCAAAGTCACGGGATACAAAATCACTTACATTCCTATATACTAACAATGAGAAATCAGAAAGAGAAATTAAGGAATCATTTCCATTCACCATTGCAACAAAAAGCATAAAATATCTAGGAATAAACCTACATAAGGGGACAAAAGAACTGTATAATAGAAAATTTTAAGACACTGATGAAAGAAAGCAAAGATGACATGAACAGATGGAGAGATATTCCAGGTTCCTGGGTTGGAGGAATCAATATTGTGAAAATGACTATGGTACAAAATGCAATCTACAGATTGAATGCAATCCCTAGAACAATACCAATGGCTTTTTCAACAGAACTCGAATTTTTTCACAATTAATATGAAGACACAAAAGACCCCAAATAGCCAAAGCAGTCTTGAAAAAGAAGCATGGAGCTGGAGGAATCAGCCGTCCTGACTTCAGATTATACAACAAAGCTACAGTCATGAAAACAGTATGGTACTGGCACAAAAACATAGATACAGACAAATGGAACAAAATAGAGAGCCCAGAAATAACCCCTGCACTTATGGGTACCTTCTTTTTGACAAAGGAGGCAAGAATATACAATGGAGCAAAGATAGTCTCTTCAATAATTGGTGCTGGGAAAACTGGATAGTTACATGTAAAAGAATAGAATTAGAGCATTTCCTAACACCATACACAAAGGTAAACTGAAAGTGGATTAAAGACCTAAATGTAAGACCAGCAATTATAAAACTCTTAGAGGAAAACATAGGTAGAACAATGGATGACAGAAATCAAAGCAGGGTCCTACAGCAATGGAAATAAAAACAAAGGTAAACAACTGAAAACTAATTAAACTTAAAACTTTTTGCACAGCAAAGAAAAGTATAACCAAGGTGAAAAGTCAACCCTCAGAATGGGAGACGATAATAGCAAATGAAACAACTGACAAAGGAGCAATTTCCAAATATACAAGTAGCTCATACAATTCAATACCAGAAAAACAAATAATCCAATTAAAAAGTGGGGAAAAGACCTAAACAGGCATTTCTCCAAAGAAGACATATATGTAGCTAACAAACACATGAAAAGATGCTCAACATCACTCATTATTTGGCTCAGTCACTGAGTCGTGTTCGATTGCTTGCGACCCCGTGGACTGCAGCATGCCAGGCTTCCCTGTCCAGCACCAATTCCCAGCACTTGCTCAAATTCACGCTCATCAAGTTGGTGATGCCATCCAACCATCTCATCCTCTGTTGTCCCCTTCTGCTCAGGGTCTTTTCTAAGGAGTCAGTTCTTTGCATCAGGTAGCCAAAGTATTGGAGCTTCAGCTTCAGCCTCAGCCCTTCCGATGAGTATTCAGGACTTACTTGCTTTGGGATTGATTGATTGGATCTCCTTGCAGTTCAAGGGCTCTCAATGAGAGTTCTCCAGCACCACAGTTCAAAAGCATCAATTCTTCAGTGCTCAGCTTCTTCTTCTTCTTTTTTTAAATTTTATTTTATTTTTAAACTTTACAATATTGTATTGGTTCTGCCATATATGGAAATGAATCCGCCACAGGCATACACGTGTTCCCCATCCTGAACCCTCGTCCCCCCTCCCTCCCCATACCATCCCTCTGGGTCGTCGCAGATCACCAGCCCCAAGCATCCAGTATTGTGCATCGAACCTGGACTGGTGACTCATTTCATATATGATATTATACATATTTCAATGCCATTCTCCCAAATCACCTCACCCTCTCCCTCTCCCACAGAGTCCAAAAGACTGTTCTATACATCAGTGTCTCTTTTGCTGTCTCATATACAGGGTTATTGTTACCATATTTCTAAATTTCATATATATGCGTTAGTATACTGTATTGGTGTTTTTCTTTCTGGCTTACTTCACTCTGTATAATAGGCTCCAGTTTCTTCCACCTCATTAGAACTGATTCAAATGTATTCTTTTTAATGGCTGAGTAATACTCCATTGTGTATATGTACCACTGCTTTCTTATCCATTCATCTGCTGATGGACATCTAGGTTGCTTCCATGTTCTGGCTATTATAAACAGTGCTGTGATGAACATTGGGGTACACGTGTCTCTTTCAATTCTGGTTTCCTCAGTGTGTATGCCCAGCAGTGGGATTGCTGGGTCATAAGGCAGTTCTATTTCCAGTTTTTAAGGAATCTCCACACTGTTCTCCGTAGTGGCTGTACTAGTTTGCATTCCCACCAACAGTGTAAGAGGGTTCCCTTTTCTCCACACCCTCTCCAGCATTTATTGCTTGTAGACTTTTGGATCGCAGCCATTCTGACTGGCGTGAAATGGTACCTCATAGTGGTTTTGATTTGCATTTCTCTAATAATGAGTGATGTTGAGCATCTTTTCATGTGTTTGTTAGCCATCTGTATGTCTTCTTTGGGGAAATGTCTATTTAGTTTTTTGGCCCATTTTTTGATTGGGTCATTTATTTTTCTGGAATTGAGCTGTAGGTGATGCTTGTATATTTTTGAGATTAGGTGTTTGTCAGTTGCTTCATTTGCTATTATTTTCTCCATTCTGAAGGCTGCCTTTTCACCTTGCTTATAGTTTCCTTTGTTGTGCAGAAGCTTTTAAGTTTAATTAGGTCCCATTTCATTATTTTTGCTTTTATTTCCAATATTCTGGGAGGTGGGTCATAGAGGATCCTGCTGTGATTTATGTCAGAGAGTGTTTTGCCTATGTTCTCCTCTAGGAGTTTTATAGTTTCTGGTCTTACATTTAGATCTTTAATCCATTTTGAGTTTATTTTTGTGTATGGTGTTAGAAAGTGTTCTAGTTTCTTTCTTTTACAAGTGGTTGACCAGTTTTCCCAGCACCACTTGTTAAAGAGATTGTCTTTAATCCATTGTATATTCTTGCCTCCTTTGTCAAAGATAAGGTGTCCATATGTGCATGGATTTATCTCTGGGCTTTCTGTTTTGTTCCATTGATCTATATTTCTGTCTTTGTGCCAGTACCATACTGTCTTGATGTCTGTGGCTTTGTAGAAGAGCCTGAAGTCAGGCAGGTTGATTCCTCCAGTTCCATTCTTCTTTCTCAAGATAGCTTTGGCTATTCGAGGTTTTTTGTATTTCCATACAAATTGTGAAATTATTTGTTCTAGTTCTGTGAAGAATACCATTGGTAGCTTGATAGGGATTGCATTGAATCTATAAATTGCTTTGGGTAGTATACTCATTTTCACTATATTGATTCTTCCAATGCATGAACATGGTATATTTCTCCATCTATTAGTGTCCTCTTTGATTTCTTTCACCAGTGTTTTATAGTTTTCTATGTATAGGTCTTTAGTTTCTTTAGGTAGATATATTCCCAAGTATTTTATTCTTTCTGTTGCAATGGTGAATGGAATTGTTTCCTTAATTTCTCTTTCTGTTTTCTCATTATTAGTGTATAGGAATGCAAGGGATTTCTGTGTGTTGATTTTATATCCTGCAACTTTACTATAATCATTGATTAGTTCCAGTAATTTTCTGGTGGAGTCTTTAGGGTTTTCTATGTAGAGGATCATGTCATCTGCAAATAGTGAGAGTTTTACTTCTTCTTTTCCAATTTGGATTCCTTTTATTTCTTTTTCTGCTCTGATTGCTGTGGCCAAAACTTCCAAAACTATGTTGAATAGTAATGGTGAAAGTGGGCACCCTTGTCTTGTTCCTGACTTTAGAGGAAATGCTTTCAATTTTTCACCATTGAGGATAATGTTTGCTGTGGGTTTGTCATATATAGCTTTTATTATGTTGAGGTATGTTCCTTCTATTCCTGCTTTCTGGAGAGTTTTTATCATAAATGGATGTTGAATTTTGTCAAAGGCTTTCTCTGCATCTATTGAGATAATCATATGGTTTTTATTTTTCAATTTGTGAATGTGGTGTATTACATTGATTGATTTGTGGATATTGAAGAATCCTTGCATCCCTGGGATAAAGCCCACTTGGTCATGGTGTATGATCTTTTTACTGTGTTGTTGGATTCCGATTGCTAGAATTTTGTTAAGGATTTTTGCATCTATGTTCATCAGTGATATTGGCCTGTAGTTTTCTTTTTTTGTGGCATCTTTGTCAGGTTTTGGTATTAGGGTGATGGTGGCCTCAAAGAATGAGTTTGGAAGTTTACCTTCCTCCGCAATTTTCTGGAAGAGTTTGAGTAGGATAGGTGTTAGCTCTTCTCTAAATTTTTGGTAGAATTCAGCTGTGAAGCCGTCTGGTCCTGGGCTTTTGTTTGCTGAAAGATTTTTGATTACAGTTTCAATTTCTGTGCTTGTGATGGGTCTGTTATGATTTTCTATTTCTTCCTGGTTCAGTTTTGGAAATTTGTACTTTTCTAAGAATTTGTCGATTTCTTCCACGTTGTCCATTTTATTGGCATATAATTGCTGATAGTAGTCTCTTATGATCCTTTGTATTTCTGTGTTGTCTGTTGTGATCTTTCCATTTTCATTTCTAATTTTATTGATTTGATTTTTCTCCCTTTGTTTCTTGATGAGTCTGGCTAATGGTTTGTCAATTTTATTTATCCTTTCAAAGAACCAGCTTTTGGCTTTGTTGATTTTTGCTATGGTCTCTTTTGTTTCTTTTGCATTTATTTCTGCCTTAATTTTTAAGAGTTCTTTCCTTCTGCTAACCCTGGGG
Source organism: Bos taurus (assembly GCF_002263795.3). Lineage (NCBI taxonomy): Eukaryota > Metazoa > Chordata > Mammalia > Artiodactyla > Bovidae > Bos > Bos taurus. Next base: position 5,521,061 of record NC_037357.1, read on the forward strand.
TTCTTCATTTCTTCCTTTTCTAGTTGCTTTAGGTGTAGAGTTAGGTTATTTATTTGACTTTTTTCTTGTTTCTTGAGGTATGCCTGTATTGCTATGAACTTTCCACTTAGGACTGCTTTTACAGTGTCCCACAGGTTTTGGGTTGTTGTGTTTTCATTTTCATTAGTTTCTATGCAAATTTTTATTTCCTCTGTGATTTGTTGGTTATTCAGCAGCGTGTTGTTCAGCCTCCATATGTTGGAATTTTTAATAGTTGTTCTTCTGTAATTGAGACCTAATCTTACTGCAATATGGTCAGAAAAGATGCTTGGAATGATTTCAATTTTTTGAATTTACCAAGGCTAGATTTATGGCCCAGGATGTGATCTATCCTGGAGAAGGTTCCATGTGCGCTTGAGAAAAAGGTGAAATTCATTGTTTTGGGATGAAATGTCCTATAGATATCAATTAGGTCTAGCTGGTCTATTGTATCGTTTAAAGTTTGTGTTTCCTTGTTAATTTTCTGTTTAGTTGATCTATCCATAGGTGTGAGTGGGGTATTAAAGTCTCTCACTATTATTGTGTTATTGTTAATTTCTCCTTTCATACTTGTTAGCATTTGCCTTCCATATTGCGGTGCTCCTGTGTTGGGTGCATATATATTTATAATTGTTATATCTTCTTGGATTGATCCTTTGATCATTATGTAGTGACCGTCTTTGTCTCTCTTCACAGCCTTTGTTTTAAAGTCTATTTTATCTGATATGAGTATTGCTACTCCTGCTTTCTTTTGGTCCCTATTTGCATGGGAAATCTTTTTCCAGCCCTTCACTTTCAGTCTGTATGTGTCCCCTGTTTTGAGGTGGGTCTCTTGTAGACAGCATATGTAGGGGTCTTGTTTTTGTATCCATTCAGCCAGTCTTTGTCTTTTGGTTAAGGCATTCAATCCATTTACGTTTAAGGTAATTATTGATAAGTATGATCCCGTTGCCATTTACTTTATTGTTTTGGGTTCGAATTTATACACCATTTTTGTGTTTCCTGTCTAGAGAATATCCTTTAGTATTTGTTGGAGAGCTGGTTTGGTGGTGCTGAATTCTCTCAGCTTTTGCTTGTCTGTAAAGCTTTTGATTTCTCCTTCATATTTGAATGAGATCCTAGCTGGGTACAATAATCTGGGCTGTAGGTTATTTTCTTTCATCACTTTAAGTATGTCTTGCCATTCCCTCCTGGCTTGGAGAGTTTCTATTGAAAGATCAGCTGTTATCCTTATGGGAATTCCCTTGTGTGTTATTTGTTGTTTTTCCCTTGCTGCTTTTAATATTTGTTCTTTGTGTTTGATCTTTGTTAATTTGATTAATATGTGTCTCGGGGTGTTTTGCCTTGGGTTTATCCTGTTTGGGACTCTCTGGGATTCTTGGACTTGAGTGATTATTTCGTTCCCCATTTTAGGGAAGTTTTCAACTATTATCTCCTCAAGTATTTTCTCATGGTCTTTCTTTTTGTCTTCTTCTTCTGGGACCCCTATGATTCGAATGTTGTAGCGTTTAATACTGTCCTGGAGGTCTCTGAGATTGTCTTCATTTCTTTTAATTCGTTTTTCTTTTTTCCTCTCTGATTCATTTATGTCTACCATTCTATCTTCTAATTCACTAATCCTATCTTCTGCCTCTGTTATTCTACTATTTGTTGCCTCCAGAGTTTTTTTGATTTCATTTATTGCATTATTCATTATATATTGACTCTTTTTTATTTCTTCTAGGTCCTTGTTAAACCTTTCTTGCATCTTCTCAATCCTTGTCTTCAGGCTATTTATCTGTGATTCCATTTTGATTTCAAGATTTTGCATCAATTTCACTATCATTATTCGGAATTCTTTATCAGGTAGATTCCTTATCTCTTCCTCTTTTGTTTGGATTGGTGGGCATTTATCCTGTTCGTTTACCTGCTGAGTATTCCTCTGTCTCTTCATCTTGTTTAAATTGCTGAGTTTGGGGGCTCCTTTCTGTATTCTGGCAGTTTGTGGAGATCTCTTTATTGTGGCATTTCCTCGCTGTGTGTGGGGTTGTACAGGTGGCTTGTCAAGGTTTCTTGATTAGGGAAGCTTGTGTCAATGTTCTGGTGGGTGGAGCTGTATTTCTTCTCTCTGGAGTGCAATGAAGTGTCCAGTAATGAGGTATGAGATGTCTATGGTTTCGGGGTTTACTTTGGGCAGCCTGTATCTTGGAGCTCAGGGCTGTGTTCCTGTGTTGCTGGAGAATTTGCTTGGTATGTCTTGCCCTGGAACTTGTTGGCCCTTGTGTGGTGCTTGGTTTCAGTGTAGGTATGGAGGCGTTTGATGAGCTTCTGTCTATTAATGTTCCCTGGCGTCAGGAATTCCCTGGAGTTAGGGGTGGACTTAAGCCTCCTGCTTCCAGTTATTGGTCTTATTTTTACAGTAGTTTCAAAACTTCTCCTTCTATACAGCACCATTGATAAAACATCTAGGTTAAAGATGAAAAGTTTCTCCACCGTGAAGGCCACCCAGAGAGGTTCACAGCGTTACATGGAGAAGAGAAGAGGGAGGAGGGAGTTAGAGCTGACCTGAATGAGATGAGGTGGAATCAATAGAGGAGAGAGCAGGCTAGCCAGTAATCACTTCCTTATGTGCACTCCACAATTGGACTGCTCAGGATGTTCACGGAATTATACAGAGAAGAGAAGAAGGAGGAAGGAGACAGAGGTGGCCAGGAGGATAAAAGGGGGAATGAAAACGAGAGAGACAGATCCAGCCAGTAATCAGTTCCCTAAGTGTTCTCCACCGTCTGGAACACACAGAAATTCACAGAGTTGCATAGAGTAGAGAGGGGTTAGGGAGGAGACACAGGTGACCTGGTGGAGAAAAAGGAGAGTCCAAAGAGGGAGAGAGCAGTCAAGCCAGTAATCTCGCTCCCTAGTGAAAAATGGGTACTGAAGATTGGGTTCTTAAAGGTACAAAATTGGTAACAAATACCAAAAAGCTAAAATTAAAAATCTAGAGTAGAGTTTGGAATTTCAAAAGTACAATGCTAAAGAAAAGAAGAAAAAAAAAACAAGGTCACAAAAATTATAAAAATATATATATATATATGAAGTTTGCATTTTTTTAAAAAAAAAGGGTCTTTTTTTTTTTTTTTTTTGCAAAGTAGTAGTAGGTTATAAAAGTAAAAATTAAAGGAATAATAGAGGACTTAAAATTCTTTTTAAAAATTAAAAAAAAAAAGGAAAGAATGATTGTAAAAATAGTAAAAATATATCTAGGACTTTCTCTGTTTTGTTTTGGTTATTGTGGGGTCATTTCTTTTTCAGCTAGTTCCTTGGTCCGACTTATATTTCTCAAGATCTATAGGCCCCTTCCTATGTATTCAGTTCTAACCACAGGGTTTTAATCTATTGCCTGTAGGTTCCAAGGCGGTTCCCTCTGTTATAGCTTCTTCTGTTTGCTGGTCTCTTCAGTGTCTGTTTTCTGCCCTGACACAAAGGGGACGGTGGTGGACACTTTTTTTTTTTTTTTTTTAGGCTCACTTGTTCAGTTGCGCTGGGGGAGGGAGGGACGCTGCAAACAAATAACACTGGCGTGTGCTCACAGTGCGTCAGCTGCACTGGGCCTGCCTCCGCTCTCGGCGCGTGTAGCCTCCATGCCCACACTGCTCAGGCTCTAGGTTGCTCCGCCAGGAACCATCCGTGGCTGGCCCTGGGCTGCTTGCACCTCCCAGGTATAAGCCGCTCAGGTTCAGGCACTCGGGTAGTTCTCAGAGGTGCAGACTCAGTTGGGCCAGCGTTTTGTGCCCTTCCCAGGTCCAAGCAGCTCAGGTGATGAGGTGTTTGGCGAGCGCGATTGCTGTGACTTATCGTCTCCGTGCTGCTCGGTTATCTAGGTGTACAACTGGCATACCTTCTTAGGCGGATGTTGACCGTCCAGACCCCCAGGAAGTTTTAGTTAGCAAAAAAGCGTGCTTACAGTTTTGTAGATAATGTCTCTCTGGGGCTGCGATTCCCCCCTTTTGGCTCTGGCTGCCTGTCACCAGAAGGGGACGGTCTGCAGCTGGCTATCTCTGTACAGTCCTTTGTTCTGTGCGCGGGCCTGGCGATGTCTTAGGTTACGGCTGGCTTTTCGCGTGGTAGATATCTCACAGTCTGGATTGCTAGCCCAAATTATTTTGCTCAGATAGCGCTCAGGGTATTCAGGCCAGATGCTTATTCTAAACGATGCAGCTGGCGCCGTGCCTCCCTGCCCAGCCCCCGCTTGCTAATGGCGGATGCAGGTGTCTGCACTGCTTCTCCGCTGAGGGAATTACCGTAGGGTTCGTAATCTGTGGGTTTTAATTGTTTATTTATTTTTCCTCCCTGTTATGTTGCCCTCTGTGCTTCCAAGGCTCGGCACAGATTTGGCAGTGAGAAGGTTTCCTCGTGTTTGGAAACTTCTGTCTTTTTAAGACTCCCTTCCCAGGACAGAGCTCTGTCCCTCCCTCTTTTGTCTCTTTTTTTGTCTTATATATTTTTTCCTACCTTTTTCAAAGACATGGGTTGCTTTTCTGGGTGCCTAATGTCCTCTGCCCGCATGCAGAAGATGTTTTGTGGAATTTACTCAGTGTTTAAATGTTCTTTTGTTGAATTTGTGGGGGAGAAAGTGTTGTCCCCGTCCTACTCCTCCGCCATCTTAGCTCCTCCCCACAGTGCTCAGTTTCCTTATGGGCCAACTCTAACATCCATACATGACTATTGGAAGAACCATGGCTTGGACTATATGGACCTTTGTCAGCAAAGTAATGTCTCTGCTATTTAATATGCTGTCTAGGTTTGTCATAGCTTTTCTTCCAAGGAGCAAGCGTCTTTTAATATCATGGCTGCAGTCATCATCTGCAGTGATTTTGGAGCCCCTCAAAATAAAGTTTCTCACTGTTTCCATTATTTCCCTATCTATTTACTGTGAAGTGATGGGACTTGATGCCATGATCTTAGTTTTTTCAATGTTGAGTTTTAGGCCAGCTTTTTTAGTCTCCTATTTCATTTTCATCAAGAGGCTCTTTATTAGACAAATGAAGATCAAAACTATAATGAGATCTTGCCTCACACCAGTCAGAATGCCCATCATTAAAAAGTCAACAAACAGTAATTGATGGAGAGGGTGTGGAGAAAAGGGAACCCTCTTGCAATGTTGGTGCGAATGTAAATTGATACAGTCACTATGGAAGATGGTATGGAGATTCCTTAAAAAAACTAGCAATAAAACCACCATATGACCCAGCAATCCCACTCCTAGGCATATACCCTGAGGAAATAAAAATTGAAAAAGACAAACGTACCCCAATGTTCCTTGCAGTACTCTTTACAATGGCTAGAACATGGAAGCAACCTAGATGTCCATCAAAAGATGAAGAAATAAAGGAGCTGTGGTACATATATACAATGGAATATTACTCAGCCCTAAAAAGGAATGTATTTAAGTCAGTTCTAAAGAGGTAGATGAACCTAGAGCTTATTATACAGAGTGTAGTACGTCAGGAGTAAGATAAATATTGTATACTAACACATATATATATGGAAACTAGAAAGATGGTACCAATGAATTTATTTGCAGGGCAGCAGTGGAGAGAAAGACATAGAGAACAGACTTATGGACATGGGAGGGTGGGAGGAGAGGGTGAGATGTATGGAGAGAGTAACATGGAAACTTAATTGCTATAAGTAAAATAGATAGCCACTGGCAATTTGCTATATAACTTGGGGAACTCAAACAGGGGCTCTGTATCAACCTTGAGGGGTGGGATGGGGAGGGAGGTTCAAGAGGGAGGGGACAAATGTATACCTATGGCTGGTTCATGTTGATGTCTGACAGAAAACAACAAAATAGTGTAAAGCATTTATACTTCAATTAAAAAATAAGTACATTTTAAAAAACATTTTCAGAAGCATGACGCCCAGTATGCTCAGGAATAGGTGTAACATGGAGTAAAAAGGGAAAGGGGTGATAGAGCAGATATTTAATCTGGCTTGCCTGAAACATTTGTCCTATTTGCAAGGTTCAGAAAAAGATTTCAGTTGGGGATCCACATGTCTAAAAATGTTTGAAATGTTCAAATCAAATGATAAACCATTAAATAACTTGTATCCCCTTCCACGACAAATGTACCTTCCTAAAGAGCTGAAAGGCCAGGTTGGGATTTAGTATTCTCAGACTCCTCTAAGTTCTGCCGTGATGGTGTGGGAAGAGCTGCCCTCCTTCCCTTCCCCCGCCCATGCCCTGGCTCCTAGGCCAGGCCGCATCCCCTTCTGGGCCTACAACCCCTCCTGGGGCCTGGGAGCACCCACCCCAGCAGTGAGTGCAGTCAGCCCTCCCCAGGACAGGTCTAAGAGGAGCACACGGGCCCTGGAAGCAGGCTAGGGACTGTTCAGGGCTGCCAGGTACCTGGAGCATGGGCTAGCAGGGACAAAGCCCTTGTTCCCATGGGCTGGGCTCCTGGCCCTGGCGGGAGGGGTGTGGCTGGAAGAGGACCAAAGTGGCCCTCTAGAGCATAGAGCTCAAGACAGAGATATCTCTGCCTGGGCCTGGAAGCAATACTGTTTTAACAACTAGCACTGCAGAAATACTAACAAATCAGAACTAGGTTGAAGGGCCTCAAATTGTACTAGTTGACCTGCCCTTTCAGTTGAAATAATGGTGACAGGGAGTGCTTTGCCTTCTGTCTCACCATGTGGTTCTAGCCATAAGGAATAATATAACACATTTTAAAATGTCAACACTCTTGACCAAAAAAAAAGTTGTGTGGATCCTAAGTTTACTTCACTTTAATTGACATTAAATACCTACGAAGAGGAAAATTCATTGCCTAGGGCTTTGGGAAAGAAAGATAGATAAAACCCTTAAGGTCCCAGCGATTTAAAGGTTCAGTGCAGGGGTTGGTTTTGATGGAATAGGTGGATGTAGTGTGTGTATTTGCATGTGCACACAGTTAGAATAGAAGACATGCCACCACAGAACATGACAGTATGTTATTAGTTACCTACAAGGTCAGGAGCCAAGCCGGTGGGAACAAAGTATATTCCAGCTAGACCATGTTTCAGATACCTAGGAAGCCTGAAGTAATTGCAGAAATGAGCCCGTCTAGTCTCAAACCCCCAGGCCCTTCCCCTTCTCTGATCCTCTACTCTGGTCATCTACAACTTTATCTTTTTATTACCTTAAACAGAGTTCAAAAATTAACTACATTTTCTTCCTTTTCTCTTTTTATTTTTACTTATTGTGACATATTTCCGATCTGCACAAAATTATGAAGAATACTACTACAAACACTATTTACCCACCACTCAGTTTAAGAAATGTAAATTAGAGATAGAGTTGAAGCCCACTATGTATCCCTCCCCAATAGGATCGCTGTCCTTGTCTTTCCCCAAGAGGCAACCACCATCCTAAATGTGGTTTATCTTTCCATTGCATGCCTTTCTGTATGCTTGCATATACATACATCCTCACAGGCAACTCTGTATGTATCTACTATCCATTCCTGCTGAGTGAAGCTTCTCTTAGACTTCATATACCCAGTATCGTGTCCGTGACTTTCTGGAAACAGCTCTGTCCCTTGGATATTTTTCTGGTGCCATCCCCTATCCACAGCCTCTCTCAGTCTCAGCGCCTGTGAATCCTAATTTCCTTGCCAGTCCAGCCCCTACTGTCCTGTTCAATTTACCTCCAGCAGCCCCAAGGCAGTGAATGAAGGCTGGTCACCATAGGTAGGTCTCAACTTCTCCCCCTGTGGCTGTCAACCAGTGCTTCTCAAACCTTGGCTGCATCAGAATCCCCTGGAGGGCTTGTTAAAACAGAGACTATTGGGCCCCACTCCCAGTTTCTGATTCACAGGTCTTGAGTGGAGCCTAAGAGTTCGTGGGTGATGCTAATAATGCTATTTTAAGGACCAAACTTTGAGAACCAGTGCTCCAAATCAGCATCTGGGCTCAGGCTCAGCAGCACCATCTGGCCTCCAGGCAAGCTGGGCCATCCCTCAGGTTTCCTTCAAAAGCACCCAGCAGTACTATGAAATACACATATAACACCAGTCTTGAGTAATTTTAAATGTTCTTGTAGCCACATCTAAAATGTAAAAAGAGGGCATCCATGGTGGTCTAGTGGTTAAGAATCCACCTTGCAGTGCAGGGGACACAGGTTCAATCCCTGGTACAGGAAGATCCCACATGCTGAGGGGCAACTACGCCCATGTGCCCAGCTCTGAAGCCCGTTTGCCCTACAGCTCATGCTCCACAAGAGAAGCCACCTCAGTGAGAACCTGTGCACTAGAGAAAGCACACGTGTAGCACTAAATACATTTTTGAAAAAGTAAAAAGAAACTGGAGAAAATAATTTTAATGCTATAGTTAATACTAGATTATCATTTCAATGTGTAATTAGTTATTAAAGAGACTTTACATCATTTTTTACATTTGTAGCACATTTCAACTCAGATTAGCCACATTTTCAATGCTCAGTAGCCACACATGGCTAATGACTAGTACAGTAAACAAGTTCAGATCTAAAGCCTTGACCTCTATTTCTGTCTTTACAAAACTGTTTTCAATACAAAATTTTTTTTGAGCTGCAATAAAAGAATTTACAACAGGCTTATCAAATGTTGGAATGTGATGATGCCTTCCAATGATGTAAAACGGCTTCTCATTTTTAAAGAGATTTAAATCAGGATTATTTATATACATAAATCTATCTACATTTCAGTTTACTACTTTAAAACTTAGTTTTAACTAGAACAAATGCTGTCAAATATATCTATGAAAGATAAAACCCAATTAGAGATTGGATTTTTTATTAGATATTATTATTAGACAGTTGCTGTTTGGGGGATGGATTTGGGAAGGAAATCAATGTTAACAATATTCCCATGGGCTTCTGAAAAATCTAAAAATAGCGAACAATGGATCCTTTCTTCTTTCTCTGTCTTCTTTCTAGTCTTCCAAACTGCAGGAAGAAATGAGAGAAAATGAACAATTATACAGCATCAGTCAGCACCAGAAACTTTCTAAATCTAAGAAAACAGTCAGCCTTATGTATATCTGCTGCATCGAGGGTTGTATCTCAACAAGGAGAGAAGAAAAACCCATTTTCCTCTTGTAACCTTCACCCTGGATACCGGGTGCATGTATAACCCGATGGCTTCAATCATGTGATCCTACCAACCTTGTCTCCCTCTTGCCCAACACCATAAACGCTTTTCTTTTCCCCCTTCCTTTGAGAGGCTAGTCTGGGACTAAAATCACTCTACCTTAAAAGCCTGTGCTCACTCCACAGATGATACTCCCTTACCCTCCCATACCCTCGGTTTCCATATCTACCATATGAGAAAGAGGCTGTTATTATGAAACACATCACTATGAAAACCAGTGAGAAAATGTTTAATAATTAAAGACAAGATATATACCTTCACTACCAACTCAGTGATAAACAACAGTCATCCTATGACTGTTTCTTTTGACTGTCATGTAAATACACAAATCTACAACTGAAGAAATATTTCACTATTAATCACTAAATGTGGTCCTACTTGAAATTCTGAACTGCTTGCTATTCGTAAGTAGTTACATTCTAAAAGGTGTGTTCTCTTAGTGCAGGAGACTGCACTTCTGCGGTCAAGAAATGAAGGCCAAACTAGTGCACAGCCCAGTTGCTGCTGCTTTTAGTCATTGTTTTCTAAAGAAATACTGGTCTTAGGTACTGACACATTTACAAATTGTTGGTAGTCTTACAGATAGAGGACAAAAGACCTCATAAGAACACATGAGAAGCCACGAAGTATATTTCACTTCATGCTCTTTATATTACTGGGTGCAGGAATGTTCTATAAACATTAGGTAAATTTGAGTTGTTGAACTAATTTCAAAGAAACATTTTCTTAATTTACTCTTAGAATTAAAAAGCAAAAACAAAATTGGTAAATGCCTGGGAATAGCTGGGTTATTTTCAAAGCTATACACAGATACCTGGGCTTTCTGGGCCTGTCCTTTGCTGGGTCCAGATCCTTTTCTGGTTCTTCTTGTTTTCTGTTATACTTCTTTTCTTTCCCCTCACTTCTGGTGCCCTGCACCTCTTCTTTGGAGTTCTCATCCTGGCATTCAGCTGTTTCTTTAGAGAAGAATAATAGACTTTGGGACCAGACATTCACGCAAAAAAAAATCCCAACTCATAAGGAATGGCAAGATATCCAGTACTCTACCCTTAGGAGAAGGAGGAGGAAAGAAGCAACTAAGAAAAGAGTAACTGGGGGCCTTCCTTCTGGAGGATACAACACTTCCATGGCCCTCATTTGGCTGCTGCTTGCTCATTTTCACAATGACATTATTCTTCTTTTCTAGTAAATCTGTCACCCTGTGCTACTGATTACTTGTGGTCCAGGATCAGAATCCTCTTGGTCTGATGCATTCTGGATGTTTTGGTCAGAACTTTCTCACCAAAATATGGTTCACCTCAATAACAAATTCTATGAGGAAGTTCCTGAGTTCCTCAATCCCCTGAATATTTCATTTGACCAAGTGCTCCTGTATGAGTTCATAATGTTTTGGGATCAACTTTCCAAGAATCTTGACATTTTTAAAAGCTATGAACCAAATATGAGGTCTGCCATTTGCTTGTTCTCTTCCATGTCCTCTCAAGCTCCCTCTCGAACACCTGCCTCCACTGACCTTCACCTGTGGGCTCATAACTGGCACTGATCATCTCAGACCTCTTATCAGGGTTGGTAGAGGGCAGCTTATTTTCCCCCCAAACTAAGAAGTCGTTATAGAGTTGGGGTTCTACTGAGCCCATCTAGCCTTCGATTCAAGGAGGCCCTGACTCCCGGCCTCCCCTTCTGAGGTACCCACCACTCCCCGCCATCTGAGCCTTCCCCCTCCTCAGGATCCCTGGTCCCCAGACCCGGCCTGCAGCTGCCAGTGTCTCCGTCCACCCCAACTCCCCCCCGCCCCTCGAATGCTCACTCTCAGGGGCGGCCGGCTCCTGTGGCCTCTCCCACAAGCTGTGCTCCTCAGACTCCTTGGTGGCCGTCTCCCATAAACAGGCCTCGTCGGCCTCCTGCACCTCCCCAGCCTCCGCCGCCTCCTGGGCTTCCTCCGCCTGTTCTGCCCACTGAGCCGGGGCTTCCTCCGCCGGTCCCTCCGCTGGTCCATCTGAGGGCACCTGGACCTCAGAGAACCGAGCCACAGTGGCTGAGCTGAGGTTGGACAAGCGCGGCCGGTTCTGGTGCCGGACCAACACGTCGTCGTCCTCTGGCGGGACTAGGATGTGGTTTTTGTACATAAAGTTCAGCATCGGGTACCTCTGAGTCAGGACCGTTAAGCGGTAGCGGGTCATGGAGAAGTGTCGCGAGTGCACCATGCGGTTCACGCCCTGCGCCTGCTCCTCTTCCTCCCCCTCCTCGGCCGGCTGGATGTCCGAGCCTTCCTCAGCGTTCCCGCCCTCCAGGGCCACCTCCCTCGGGCCTCCTGAGGCCCCGACGACTCCACCCGCCTCAGCCTCAGGCATGGAGTCACCCCTGCGAGGCTCGGAGTTGCGGTCCACACCGTCACGGGCTCCGGCCTGGGCCCCTGCCGCACTTGCAGGGCCTTCCTGCCCGCCAGGGGCCAGATCTCCATCCCCCGTGGTAGACATGGCGGACGGCAGTTACCTCAGCCGGGCGGGCGACGATGGCAATGGCGCAGGTGGTGGCACCCGAAGTGGCTGCCCTGAGAGGAGGCTGAGGGAAGTGAGATGGACCGAGGCAGTCACGGAAGGGACCACAGAGGAGGCCCCACGACCGGGAGGGTAGGCGGCCAATGGCGGAAGCGTCCGACGGAAGTCGGGCCTCAGGCAGTGGAGCCAGGCCACAGTCGAGGGGCGGGGCCGGAACAGTTAACGGTGTCATGTGACCCCTCGTCACGAGCTTTGGGCTCATTTGCTGACAAACAAGGATTGACGTGCTCTGTGTCCAATGAACGGCCAAGGCCCTTGGTTGTCAAATTGCTCACAATTGCCTACTTGTTCTTTGACGCGTTAGGGTTCTGACATGTCTGGAGGTCTTCTAGGCTCGTGTCCTTTATGTAATTGTGCAGGAAAGTATTTATGAAGGCATCCTGGGCCATGTGAACTGAGAGAAATTTCCCACCTGGGAATTTCCACCTGGTAATGGCTCATGTGAATAGAGACAGGGTCATAAAAATGTTGTATATCTCAGATGTTAGCAGTACTAAAAACCTCCGAAGAAGAGAAAGAGAATTTGGACAATTTAACTTAGTGAAAAATAGTTGGAAAAGAGTAGACAAATTGAAATGAATGCAGTCAGAACTGAATGTTGAGAAGTGTTGGAGAAGTTAGGAGCTAGAAGGTGTATAATGAACCCAGACAAATTCACTTAAAGCTTTGAAGACTGAATAAAAAAAGAGAGGTTTCTTTAAAGGATCAGGTCATCTCCTAAGTGCTAAGCATGGCAGACGTTAAAAGGGCCACCTTCCTAGGATGTTTCAGAGACAACAGTCCCAGACTTTTTATTGATCTCAAGATCCACTTAGTCCAGACCCCAAGTGTAATTTTGCAAATTATACAGAAATTAACTGCTTTTACAGTCAATCTGTAAAAAAAGTTTTGTAGCACTAAAAATATTTTTTGAAAAAGATATAGCCAGTTACATCTGGATGTTACATTTAGGAAAAATACTAATAAGTCTCATAACTGTAAAGAGGGATTTTTTTCCCTTTCATTCAGTTCAGTTCCAAACGAATTTCAGTGTTTGTATTTTTCCTCTGTCTCACCTCGGTAATGGAGCATGGTGTTGCTGTAAATCATTGGTTTAAATTTGGAAGGCAATGCCAATAATCTCTAATCCAAAATTCTCATTATAAAGACAGCAAAAAAGAGGCAGAATCCCCATCTGAGGTCTTAGTTGGTTTAACATTTGCTGCCCTAAGTGATCTTGGAACAGTTATCATTTCTAGGCCTCAGTTTTATCATCTGTATAGGTGGCATTCAATGAAAATATGAGTGAGGTAGATGGAAGAAGATGGAACTATATTTAGGATACTGAGCTTTTGTTGAAAATGTGTTTTTAGTTTGATTTTGCCTTGTAAGTTGGTGAATGTTTCTAAGTATGTAGTTTTTCTTTTTTATGTTGTAAATTCTAATATTTTCTTTTTTCTTGGTTTTAACATTATAAATTTGTACATCTTTTCTCATCCAGAAATGAATTTTATACTTTCTTCTTTTTTGAGATCTTCTGAATGTTTACATTCAACTCCTTAATTTTGGATCAATAATGACTCACAGTGTTAAATTAAAATCTCAGTTGATTTTTAAACCGCTCACCTATAACACCATTTGTTATGCATGAATTCCCCCCTGTAAGGATGTGTGGGCTTCCAGGGTGGCCCTAGTGGTAAAGAACCTGCCTGCCAATGTAGGAGATGTAAGAGACCCGGATTTAATCCCTTGGTTGGGAAGATTCCCTGGAGGAGGGCATGGCAATCCCTTCCAGTATTCTTGCCTGGAGAATTCTAAGGACAGAGGAACCTGGGGGGCTATAGTCCATAGGGACACACAGAGTCGGACACAACTGAAGCAACTTAGCATGCACACACATAAGGATGTGTGGCCAAGTCCCCTTTAGCATTTTCTATAAAGACAGAAGAGATGCAAGGGAAACACGCGTTCTCTTAGGGTTTCACGGCTGGAAAGGCCTTTAGATAAGGAATCTAAGACCATTCTTTTTTAAAGTAGTTGACTCCAATTAAAATAAATAAATTTAATAAAAAAATCTACAAACAAAAACAAGAAAAAATGTAATTTTTAAAGATTAAAAAAAAATAAATGGGGAAACTAAGGTTTAGAGCAGCTAACTGGCATCCCCAAAGTCATGCCATTTAGTAGAAGAGCCCGGACTAGGACCAATCTCCTGATCTTTAACCTGCAATTGAAACATACTTCACACATCAGCTTTGGCCATCTTCGTTCCTATTGGACCTGTCATAGAACAGTGTGATAGAACATCAACCTCAGACATGGTCACTCTGAGACCATATTGAAAGGAGACAGTTCAGTTCGGTCCCTCAGTCATGTCCGACTCTTTTGGACCCCATGAATAGCAGCACGCCAGGCCTCCCTGTCCATCACCAACTCCCGGAGTTCACTCAGACTCACGTCCATCAAGTCAGTGATGACATCCAGCCATCTCATCCTCTGTCTTCCCCTTCTTTCCTGCCCCAATCCCTCCCAGCATCAGAGTCTTTTCCAAAGAGTCAACACTTCGCATGAGGTGGCCAAAGTACTGGAGTTTCAGCTTTAGCATCATTCCTTCCAAAGAAATCACAGGGCTGATCTCCTTCAGAATGGACTGGTTGGATCTCCTTGCAGTCCAAGGGACTCTCAAGAGTCTTCTCCAACACCACAGTTCAAAAGCATCAATTCTTCAGCGCTCAGCTTTCTTCACAGTCCACCTCTCACATCCATACATGACCACTGGAAAAACCATAGCCTTGACTAGATGGACCTTTGTTGGCAAAGTAATGTCTCTGCTTTTGAATATGGTATCTATGTTGGACTTAACTTTCCTTCCAAGGAGTAAACGTCTTTTAATTTCATGGCTGCCGTCAAAATCTGCAGTGATTTTGGAGCCCCCAAAAATAAAGTCTGACACTGTTTCCACTATTTCCCCATCTATTTCCCATGAAGTGATGGGACCGGATGCCATGATCTTCGTTTTCTGAATGTAAAAAGGTCATATATGACTAAACATCCCCCTCTCTTGGCTAAAATGAATGTCTACAACTTCTTGACCAATTACATCTTTATTCTGGGTCTAGTCTCCTCTCCCTACAGGTAAGATTTACTCAAATACCAATCAGAGAATTGCCTCAGCTACCTAAAGACATCTAATCTGGAGCAAACCCCTGTTTCCATGAAGGAAATACTTACCCAAATAACTTAACCAAATCCCAGCCTCTGTAACAGGTTCTTTCTGATACTTGGGAAGACATCACATGGTTCCTCCATGATGTGTGTTCTCCCTTACTGCAATGAATAGTAAACTGAACTCACTCAACTAAGGCATGTTTTTGTGATCTTTGGCTGGAGGACACTGACGGTGTAAAATAATTCCATCTTTACACTGTAATGCATGAACTCAAACAAGTGAGTCAAAAGGCATTGAAAGTTTTTTCTCAGAAAAGGCTTCTCAGAGGAGGGAGGTGTTGGACCCAAAAGATGGGCAACAGGCCCAAACTAAGGACAACGAAGACAGGATGTTGTCTCTGTGTGGCCTTTGTTAAAATGGGCTTGTAAACCCCAGTGGGTCCCTGGCTTTACGTAAAAAAGCCTGTGATCTTCCCTGGTGGCTCAGATGGTAAAGTGTCTGTCTGCAGTGCGGGAGACCTGGATTCGATCCTTGAGTTGGGAAGATTCCCTGGAGAAGGGAATGGCCACCCACTCCACTTCTTTTGCCTAGAAAATCCCATGGACAGAGGAGCCTAGTAGGCTACAGCCCATGGGGTTGCAGAGAGTCGGACGTGACTTCACTTTCACTTTCATTTTCACTTTAGGAATAGGAAGGTCCGTCTAGTCAAAGCTATGGTTTTTCAGTAGTCATGTATAGATGTGAGAGTTGGACCATAAAGAAAGCTGAGCACCAAAGAATTGATGCTTTTGAACCTTGGGATTGGAGAAGACTCTTGAGATTCCCTTGGACTGCCAGGAGATCAAACCAGTCAATCCTAAAGGAAATCAGTCCTGACTATTCATTGGAAGGACTGATGTTGAAGCTGAAAATCCAATATTTTGGCCACTTGATGGGAAGAACTGACTCATTTGAAAAGACTGGGGAAGATGCTGGGAAAAATTGAAGGCAGGAGGAGACGGGGACGACAGAGGATGAGATGGTTGGACGGCATCACTGACTCAATAGACATTGGTTTGAGTAAACTCCAGGAGTTGGTGATTGACAGGGAAGGCTGGTGTGCTGCAGTCCATGGGGTGGCAAAAAGTTGGACATAAGTGAACGACTGAACTGAACTGAGGGGTAGGAAAAGGAGGCAGATGTGGTTTCTGGCCGGAGGGCAGACCTGGGTGATGTGATGGAGGTCCTGGGGTGAGGAAGGTGCTCTATTAGGGCACTCCCATTTCCTATCCCATGCTGTGACAGGACTGCCTCCATTCTTCTTTAGCAGAGAAGCACATACTCCCAGGTAGACGGGGTTTTTTCCTCCCCTATCAGAAGTTGCGACCCCATTGACTGTAGCCCATCAGGCTCCTCTGTTGATGGGATTTTCGAGGCAAGACTGCTGGAGCGGGTTACCCTTTCTTTCTGCAGGGGATCTTTCCGACCCAGGGATCGAATCCGGGTCTCCTAATTTTTACCATCTGAGCCACCAGGGAAGTTGCCCCACCCATGAAACCAGAGTATTAATGCTTTCTTTGTTTCCTCCTATCTCTGTACATTCTTTTTTCAGAACTTTTAACAAGACCATCACTATTCACTTAAGAGGAGATAGCATGTTACCAAACTAAGCAAACAAAACAAGAGAAATCATACAAGTGTCTTTCCAGGTCAGGAACAACTAGTCTGTCCACTTGAAGCTATAGGACAAACACTCCAGCCCCTAGTCATTTAAGCATTCACTGAGCGCGTGTAAGCACCTACTATATACCTGGAATTATGTTCAGACTTGGGGACTCAGGTATCTAAGACCCATGGCTTGTTCTGGTTTACGTTCTAAAGGGTTAGACAGACACTTGGGCAATGACAACTCACTCTGTCCAGTGCTGTAATAAGGATGAGCACAAGTGTTAAGGAAGCATGGGAGAGTGGATGATTAGCTATGGCCAGTAGATGAAGGGAGTGGGCTGGTGCCTGGGACAGTGCAGAAGAGGGGCCATTTCAGGGGGTCCTGAAGCTAGGAGTTCAAGTGGCAGTAAAAAGGCAGGGGCAAGGAGGTTCCTGTAGGTAAAGGAAGCAGCATGAAGATTGGCAGAGATGTGTTGGTGTGTACCTAGCCGGGGAGCAAAATGGCAGGAGTGTAGAGCAGAGTGGCAGATGGGCCTTTAAAGTAGATAGGGCTGTGAAAGCTCCAGTAAAGACTTTGCCCTTTGCTCTGAAAAGGAGGTTGGCCTCCAAAGCAAAAAACCATTGAGATGATGGTAGAGCTAGCAGAAGAGTTTTGGTGCATTTAGGAATGCGTTGAGTCAAGAAAAGTTCTGCTAAGGTCCTCCAAGGTCTTTCTGGCAAGTTTTAGGATCCCACGCTTTTCTTCTTTATAAAAATAATACATATTCTTTGTACAACAGTTTAATAAACCATATAAGACTAAAGAGGGAAGCAAAAATTCACACATATTTTGCCCGTACAAATGAAGAAGATAATAATAGAAATATAAGCAAAAGACATGGGTAGATAAATCATAGATAAATACGAATGATTTTTAAACATATGGACAAATGGCTTTTGAACATATGGACTTATGCTCAAACAATTCAAATTAAAATTATATTGAGGTAATGATAATGATTAGCATTTATTAAGTACTTATAGGTTGGCACTATTTTAAACATGTACATTATGTTATTTACTCCTTGCAACAGCCTTATGATGTGAGTACTGTTATTATCCATCTTTTGCAAATAAGGAAACCAAAACACAGAGATGTTTAGCAACATTCTCAAGGATACACAGCCAGTAAGGAATAGAGCCTGAATTGAGAAGATAAAAATCACCCTTAATCTCACTATCTAGAAATGATCATTCTGTTATTTAGCAAGGAGTTCAGTTTCATTTTTCTGAGTTGGCAAGGAACTCTGATAGTTAATTCTTCTCTTTGATTAGAGAATCCCAGTCTCCAACCCTTAAATAATAGGAAGTTGGCTGTGGATTGCAGACAGATATTCTTGATCATGTTACGTTTTCTGTCCCTTTGTTGTTAAAAGCTGTGTGGCTTAGGGTAAACTTTCCTATGGTCCTTAGTTTCATCTTAACAAAGAGAATAATTACCACCCCACAGGGTTTTTGTGAATATTTAACATGATAATATACAATGAGCATTATCAGAATTAAGGGTTATTAGTGAGGTTTCTCTTGGAGAAGACAATGGCACCTCACTCCAGTACTCTTGCCTGTTAAATCCCATGGATGGAGGAGCCTAGTAGGCTCCAGTCCATGGGGTCGTTTAGAGTCAGCCACGACTGAGCCACTTCACTTTCACTTTTCACTTTCATGCATTGGAGAAGGAAATGGCAACCCACTCCAGTGTTCTTGCCTGGAGAATCCCAGGGACGGTGGAGCTTGACGAGCTGCCGTCTATGGGGTCGCACAGAGTCGGACACGACCGAAGCCACTTAGCGTCAGCAGCAGCAGCAGCAGTGAGGTTTGTCTGGGTTTTCTCATCTTCTAAGCATATCCTTTTCATTTAAAGGAAGCAGAATTTTAATTTGGTCCTCTTGTCCACACTCAATCAGTAAATGCTTGCCTTCTGTACAGAAGAAATGCCCCCTCCCCCACTTTTATATTCTTAGTAATTTTTATGGGAATCTTCCTCCCAAATTGTCCTATAGTGGCCTCCTCCTTAGAATTCAGGTTTGTTTATTTTTTTAATTTTTAAAAATTCATTTATTTTACTTGGAGGCTAATTACGTTACAATATTGTATTGGTTTTGCCATACATTGACATGAATCCACCATGGGTGTCGAATTCAGGTTTTAGTCAAAGAACACTCACAGGGGATCATCGCTAAGTACAACTTGTCACCCAGTGCCACCCTCAAACACTGTTATATTACCACCGTTTTTATTTCCTTCATAGCTTTGAACTTTTCCCATTTAATACATTTTATCTTTGTTTTTATCACTCCTGTCCTAACTCCCCAGCCTCCCCTAGCACCACCAAGAGTTCAGTGCCACAAAAGCAGAGCTTATTGTCTGTTTTCTTCACTATGTCCCCCAAACACCTAGAATGATATCTGGAACAGAGTAAATACTGAGACATTTATTTATTTATTTTAAAGATTTATTTATGTATGCCTGCACTGGGTCTTCATTGTTGCACAGGTATTTCTACAGTTGCAGCAAGCAGGGTCTAGTCTCTAGTTGCAGGGTGCAGGCTTCTCACTGTGGAGGCTTCTCTTGTTGTGGAGCATGGCTCTAGGCATGTGGGCTCAGCAGTGACTCAGTAGACGGACTCTAGAACACAGGTTTCCTGGACCAGTAATTGAACCCACATCCCCTGCATTGGCAAGCGGATTCTTTACCCCTGAGCCACCAAGGAGGCCCCTTAAACATTTGTTAAATGACTATAAACAACTTGCTTCCTCTGTATTGGTTAATTGTACAAGTTACCGAGTCAAATGCTACTATGTGTAGGATCACGTTTATGAATTTGGAGAGCCCCCATTGGGGGAGATTAAAGTTGAGACTTGAATGTCAGTAAACTTTGGGTAATTTCTCTATATTCTCTATATTCTATATTCTATGAAGAAAGCACTGGTTTTAAAACCTTTTAAAAGCTGCTTATTTAACTACCTAGAAACCTTTTTTTTTTAAAATAAGGTATAAGCAGTGCAGCGTATGTTTAAGCTATTCTCTAATGATCTTTAACGCCCTTGGCTCACTGCAGCTTGCATTCAACAACGTTGTGTTTATTGTAGGGTTCTTCTTCCCCTTCTGGTTAATCATTTTCTTCCTCTTGCTTTGCTTCTTCTCTCTTGATTCTTCCCCTGTGTCATCGTCATCATTCCGTGTGTTTTGCCCTGTGAAGTAAAATACTGATCTTGTACACTCATGAAAGAAGAACTGCAATTGATCTTCAGGAATTTTACCTGTACCAACCCCACTTAATATTGTAAATTTTGGAATTTCCAGAGTACAAAAGTAGCTGAAGTATGAGTCCTTGAAAGTTGTTTTGTACCCTATTCTGGAAGTTCCATTTTCTTTGCTATCCTGTTCCTTAATGCATTCTGAGTGACATTCTTCTTCCAATGTATTTAGCACCCAATGCAGCCTATAACTTGTGTCTGTGAGAAGAGAAGGATCAAAATCATCCAGGTATGACTTTATTAGATATGTTTCAGTCAACACCTCATTTGAGAAATAGTCACTGGATTCAGCGAAGTTCAACTGTGAAATTCGTAGGCTCTCCAGCATCTGAGAACTTGAGGACAAATATTTCAGGTGCTCTAAAATAGGCTCATGGACTTTCTGAATCATATTTCTGAGAATTCTGCATTCTTCAAAACTTTGATGCCAAGATAAAGAATTCTTTCAGGGTGCCTTTGACCGTCAGACATTTCCTCAAGCTTTCTTTTTGATTTCCTCAACAACTGCCTCCGCAATACCTGGTTTCCTTTTATTTTCGTCATCTGTAAGCTCATAAGATGATTTTGTATCTCCTATCATACAGGTTGATAGAGGCATACTTTCTCTCAGTATCATGAATTACTTTATGATGTTTAGATTTTGTTTTTGCCTAGTCTAACTGGAAGTTTCTGGGGCATTAAGTTGCTTAACGATATTAATCAAGTCCTGAAAACAGCTTACACGTGCTACAAGTGAAGCAGCACATCTTTCTTGGGAAGCCTGAGGAATTTGCCTCCCCTCAACAGTTTTTTCTTCCTTCCTGTTCTCAACAGCATGGTGCCCCTGAATTGTGGAACATTCCAGTCCGTGCCACAGACCATGTGACAGAAAACAGTCTCCTGTGCACAGCTTAAGGGTCTTTTGCTTTCCCACCTCAGAGCCTTTATGTTCCTCTGGTGAACTATGAGGCCAAGTTGCTCAAGTGTCCTCTATCATCTCATTAAGATACACAGGCCAGGAGGGTGTGGGTGGAGAAAGATGGTGGGCAGCCCAAGGCACCGTAGTCTGTCTTTCTGGCCCCTTGAGGTGGGATCCCTCCACTGACTTTCAAGAGCTTCCTCCTCCAAATCAAAGTAAATGTTAAAAGTCTTCAACCCTCCCTTGGACACGACTGCCATCTTCCCCTCCTCCCTTCCATCCTTCACAGCACAGGCTCTGGTTGGGCCAGTAGAGCTGGTTTTATGTCACTTTCATCCAACATAAAACCTCCTGAAAAGCTCTGGCTGGGAAGTAGAGGCAGAGGTGAGAGCCAAGTGCAAAGTTGGCCTCAGTGGTGCTGCTGGGGTGAGGGGGCTGCTCGGCCAGGTTGGGTGTGGGGCCGGGGGTGCTGGGGTGAGCAGGCTGCAGGGCCAGGGGGCTGCTGGGCCAGGTGGGTGTGGGGCCAGGGGGCTGCTGGTTTGAGGGGGCTGCGGGTCCGCGCGACTGCTGGGTTGAGGGGACTTTGATGCTGGGGCCTGCTAGGGAGGGTGCTGGGCTTTGGCCTAGGTGATAGCCGCCCCTGGTGGGTGACCAGGATTAGGCAAGGATGGCCGACGTACAGAGCCCCTTCCCGGGATGGAAAGTCTGGTGGCCTCAACACAGGGCAGGACCTCACTGTCAGGCTAGGACCTCACTGTCAGGCTAGGAGATTCCCTCCGTGTCACCTGGCCTTGAGCTGGCCTTGAAATCTGACCAAGGCCAGGGCACATCAAACGGGAGCAGCCAGGCTCCGGGAAGGTTGGTCCCTGCTGTTCCCTCCAGCACATTTGGTCCTGGGGGCCTCTAAGCCTAAGAGAATTTGCTGCAAAAAGGTGATTGACAGGCCATCTCTTCCTTGCCCCTCTCTCTGCGCCCCCTCCACTTGGCTTTTTTTGAAGAGGGGCTCATTGGTCCTCACTCTAAGCAGACCCCAGGAAGAAGGCCTGGTTGAGGGGTACCAGCATGCCATATGCAAGTGAATCCAGCCAGGGAGCTTGTACTCTTGCCTGGAAAATCCCATGGATGGAGGAGCCTGGTAGGCTGCAGTCCATGGGGTCGCTAAGAGTCGGGCACGACTGAGCGACTTCACTTTCAGTTTTCACTTTCATGCATTGGGGAAGGAAATGGCAACCCACTTCACTATTCTGCCTGGAGTCGACTGAACTGACTTAGCAGGTATAAATTACCAAGGGGGAGGGGGGAGGGGCATTTATTCCCACTATTACAAACTGCAATTAGACTTTTCCTTTGTATACCACTCTTTGGTCCTAGGTTAAGAGTAGTGTGATTTTGTGCCAAATGGCCTGGAGATCAATGCTCAGACATTCCTGAAAATGTCTAGAAGGGCCCTTAGACATCCTGGAATCCAGCAGTTTTCCAAACTTCGGTGCACATAGGAAGCACCCTAAGGGCTTGTGGGACCAACAGATTGCTGGGCCCCATCCCAGTGGTGAGGATTCTGGATCTGGGGAGACCTGAGAGTTTGCATTGCCAAGGACTTCTCGTGTGAGGTTCACGCTGTTGATCTGGCCACTGCACTTGGAGAACCAGGGGTCTAATCCAACGTCTTCATTTCATAGATGGATCAGCTGAGGCAGAACCCCAGGTGGGTTCCAGAATTGGCATTAATGCTTACCAGGTGTTATGACTTTGCAATCTGATTTAGCTGTTCTGGGCCTGCATTTTCTCATCTACAAAATTAGGTAAGAGCCTCGGTCATTCCTACCCCGGGTTCAGTTTGCATGTGGCTGCTATTGGGTAGTTACTCAGGCTTTTAGTAACAGCCCTCTGGTTTGGTGTGGCGCTGTCACGTGGTTCTCAGGTCCGTGAGCTTCCACAGCTTCCCTCTGGTTCCTGGGTCGGGTTTAGGCCCTGGCTTTCCTGTGTGGAGCACTGAGAGACGAAGATGCTATCAGGTGGAGGGTAGGACATAAAGCTTTGTTCTTTTTGCTGTGGTTTTCTCATTTTGCAGGTGCCTCTTATGTTTGCTTACATTTCTAAGAATATTGGTTTTCTTTTCTGATGTAGAAAGTTTCCCAATGTTTTCCTTTTCTGTTTCCTTCATATTCTTTGAATTTAAAAATTCTTTACCACCTGTTCATAAGGCTATTCAAGGATATATTTTCTTATTTTCCTTGTGATTTTTATGTTGTATACCCTTATCCGTCTGGAGTTATTTTGACATGTGTTACAAATTTTGGATCTTGGTTGACTTTCCTTTTTGGTAAATGGCTAAACTCTGGCATCATTTGTTGAGTAATCCCTTTCCTCTCTTTGGATGTCTGGCTGTGCATTCTTAGCACTCTAAGAATGTAGAATAGGTGGGAGTGAGATGTTTGTGCATGGCCATTTTTTTCAGATGGGGAAGTTGAGGCCCAGAGCAGCTAACTGGATTTCCTAAGGTCATGTGAGTGAATGGAGAAGCTCTGACTTCTTTTGTGTGTGTGTGTTTTTTTTGGCCGTGCTGAGGCTTCATTGCTGTGCTCGGGCTTTCTCTAGTTGGGTGAGCAGTGGCTTTTCTTGCTGCAGAGCATGGGCTCTGGAGTGCACGTTCAGTCATTGTGGCCCATGGGCTTCGTTGCTCCTTGACATGTGGAACCTTTTCGGACTAGGAATGGAACCCGTGGACCCTGCAGTGGCAGGAGGATTCTTAACCTCTGAGCCACCAGGAAAGTCCAGATGTCTGTGACTTCTAATCTGAGTTTGAGATATATAGGTCTGCTTGTCTGTCTAGCTCCAGGGACATTTGACAGGGGCAGGTTAACTAACTGGCCACAAAGTAAATGAGCATGACCTACGGTCTCTGAAAGGTAGAGACCAGCCTTCCTCAGCCATCCCAGAGAAACCAGTAAATATTTACTGCACACCTGTGTTCAAACTGCCCTGGTGGTTCAGTGGTAAAGAATCTGCCTGCAGTGCAGGAGATGGGGGCGCTGTGTAGGACATTCAGGTTCAATTCCTGGGTTGGGAAAATCCCCTGGAAGTGAAAATGGCAACCCACTCCAGCCTTCTTGCCTGGAGAATCCCATGGACAGAGGGGCCTGGTGGGCTACAGTCCATGAGGTCAGAAAGAGTTGGACACGACTGGGCACACACGCATTCAGTTACCTTTTCTGTGTTGGTGGTGGTTGTGAGAATATTTAAGATCTGCTCTCTTAGCAGCTTTGAAGAAGGATACAACATAGTACTGTTAACTATAGTCACCATACTGAATGTTAGATCCCCTGAACTTGTTCATCTTATAGTTGGAAGTTTGTATCCCTTGAACAACATCTCCTCGTTTCCCGTCCCTGCAGCCCCTGGCAGCCACCATTCTACTCTTTGTTTCTGTGAGTTTGGCTCGATTTTCAATCCCACATATAAGTGAGATCATACAGTATCTGTCTTTCTCTGACTTATTTCACTTAGCATAATGCCTTCATGGTTTATCCATGTTTTCTTGACATTCAGGATTTCTTCCTTTTTATGACCAAATAATTTTTCATTGTGTATATATGTATATACGTTTACACACATGTTTTGTTTATCCATTCGTGCACAGGCACTTTGATTGTTTCCATGTCTTGGCTCTTGTGAATAATGTTGCAATGAACAAGGGGCTTCAGACATTTCTTTTAGGTAGTTATTAAATTCTCTTTGGCTATATGTCCAGAAGTGGGATTTCTGGATCATATGGTTTTAGTTTTAATATTTTGGAGGAAACCTTATGCACTTTTACATAGTGCCTGTTCCAAGTTACATTCCCACCAACAGTGTACAAGGGTTCCCTTTCCTTTAATATCCTTGCCAACACTTGTTTTGTCTTTTTGATAATAGTCATTTGAACAGTATTGTATGAGTTCCTATATTAACCGTTTCTCAGATGATTTGAAGAAATTTTCTCCCACTCCGTAGATTGGCTTTTCATTTTGTTGTTTCCTTGGCTGTGCATGAGCTTTTTTATTTGATGTAGTCTCACTTGTCTATTTCTGCATTTGCTGCCTGTACTTTTAGCGTCATACCCCAACAGTTTTTTTTTTTTTTTTGCCAAAACCTAGGTCAAGGAGCTTGTCATAGGAAAGCTGTGTTTTATTCCAAGAGTTTCATGGTTTCAGGTCTTAAATTTAAGTCTTTAACCCATTTCAAGTGAATTGTTGTGAGTGCTATAAGATAGGAGTCCAATTTTATTCTTCTCATGGGGATAACTTGTTTTACCCAGTACCATTTATTGAAGAGTCTTTTCCTGCTAAATATTCTTGGCTCCCTTGTGAAATATTAGTTGACTGATTATGCATGGGCTTATTTCTGAGCTCTTGATTCTGTTCCATTGTTCCATGCTGTTTCAAATACTATACTTTGTAATATAGTTTGAGATCAGACAGTGTGATCTCTCCAGCTTTGTTGATTCTCAGGATTGTTTGGGTGTTTGGAGTCTTTTGTGGTTCCACACAAATTGTAGATTGCTTTTTATATTCTGTGACAAGATGTCATTGGAATTTTGATAGGAATTGCATTGAATGTGTAATTGGCTTTGGGTAGTATGGACTTTTTAACAATATTATTTTCATACAGGAAATGGGGATATCTTTCCCTTTCTGTCTTCTTCAATTTCTGTCCTCAGTGTCTTATTGTTTTGGTGTATAGATCTTTTGACCTCCTTGGTTAAATGTATTTCTAAGTATTTTACTGTGTTTCGTGTATTGTAAATGAGATTATTTTCATTATTTCTTTTTCAGATACTTTGTCCTTAGTGTATAAAAATGCAACTGACTTTTGTATGTTGATCGTAGGTCTTGCAAATTTACCAAGTCTGGGCGTGTGTCCTAGGTTAAGAGTAGTGTGATTTTGTGCCAAATGGCCTGGAGTCAATGCTCAGACATTCCTGAAAATGTCTAGAAGGGCCCTTAGCATCCTGGAATCCAGCAGTTTTCCAAACTTCGGTGCACATAGGAAGCACCCTAAGGGCTTGTGGGACCAACAGATTGCTGGGCCCCATCCCAGTGGTGAGGATTCTGGATCTGGGGAGACCTGAGAGTTTGCATTGCAAGGACTTCTGTGTGAGGTTCAGCTGTGTTCTGGCCACTGCACTTGGAGAACCAGGGTCTAATCCAACGTCTTCATTTCATAGTGGATCAGCTGAGGCAGAACCCAGGTGGGTTTCCAGATTTGGCATAACGCTTCACCAGGGTGGTTAATGACTTTGCAATCTGATTTAACTGTTCTGGGCCTGCGTTTTCTCATCTACAAAATTAGGGTAAGAGCCTCGTCATTTCCTACCCCGGGTTCAGTTTGCAGGTGGCTGCTATGGGTAGTATACTCAGGCTTTTAGTAACAGCCTCTGGTTTGGTGTGGTGCTGTCATGTGGTTCTCAGGTCCGTGAGCTTCCACAGCTTCCTCTGGTTCCTGGTCGGGTTTACGCCCTGGCTTTCCTGTGTGGAGCACTGAGAGACGAAGAATGCTATCAGGTGGAGGGTAGGACATAAAGCTTTGTGCTTATGCTGTGGTTTTCTCATTTTGCAGGTGCCTCTTACGTTTGCTTACATTTCTAAGAATATTGGTTTTCTTTTCTGATGTAGAAAGTTTCCCAATGTTTTCCTTTTCTGTTTCCTTCATATTCGTTGAAATTTAAAAATTCTTTACCATCTGATCATAAGGCTATTCAAGGATATATTTTCTATTTTCCTTGTGATTTTTTATGTTGTATACCCTTATCCCTCTGGAGTTATTTTGACATGTGTTATAAAGTTTGGATCTTGGGTGACTTTCCTTTTTGGTAAATGGCCTAAACTCTGGCATCATTTGTTGAGTAATCCCTTTCCTCTCTTTGGATGTATGGCTGTGCATTCTTAGCACTCTAAGAATATAGAATAGGTGGGAGTGAGATTTTTGTCCAAGCCCATTTTTTTCAGATGGGGAAGTTGAGGCCCAGAGCAGCTAACTGGATTTCCTAAGGTCATATTGTAAATGGAGAAGCTCTGATTTCTTTTGTGCGTGTGTGTGTTTATTTTTGGCCGTGCTGAGGCTTCATTGCTGCTGCTCGGGCTTTCTCTAGTTGGGTGCGAGCAGTGGCTTTTCTTGCTGCAGAGCATGGGCTCTGGAGTGCAGGTTCAGTCGTTGTTGCCCATGGGCTTCGTTGCTCACTTGACATGCTGGAACCTTTTCGGAAGTAGGAATGGAACCCGTGGACCCTGCCAGTGGCAGGAGGATTCTTAACCGCTGAGCTGCCAGGAAAGTCCAGATGTCTGTGACTTCTAATCTGAGTTTGAGATATATAGGTCTGCTTGTCTGTCTAGCTCCAGGGACATTTGACAGGGGCAGGTTAACTAACCAGCCACAAAGTAAATGAGCATGACCTAGGGTCTCTGAAAGGTAGAGACCAGCCTTCCTCAGCCAGCCCAGAGAAACCAGTAAGTATTTACTGCACACCTATGTGCAAACTGCCCTGGTGGTTCAGTGGTAAAGAATCTGCCTGCAGTGCAGGAGATGGGGCGTTGTGCAGTAGATTCAGGTTCAATTCCTGGGTTGGGAAAATCCCCTGGAAGTGAAAATGGCAACCCACTCCAGCCTTCTTGCCTGGAGAATCCCATGGACAGAGGGGCCTGGTGGGCTACAGTCCATGAGGTCAGAAAGAGTTGGACACGACTGGGCACACATGCATTCAGTTACCTTTTCTGTGTTGGTGGTGGTTGTGAGAATATTTAAGATCTGCTCTCTTAGCAGCTTTGAAGGATACAACATAGTATTGTAACTATAGTCACCATACTGAATCTTAGATCCCCTGAACTTGTTGATCTTATAGTTGGAAGTTTGTATCCTTTGAACAACATCTCCTCGTTTCCCGTCCCTGCAGCCCCTGGCAACCACCATTCTACTCTGTGTTTCTGTGAGTTTGGCTCGTTTTTAGATCCCACATATAAGTGAGATCATACAGTATCTGTCTTTCTCTGACTTATTTCACTTAGCATAATGCCTTCATGGTTTATCCATGTTGCCATGACATTCAGATTTCCTCTTTTTTATGACTGAATAAAGTTTCATAAATGTATATATGTACATACATTTACACCCACATTTTGTTTATCCATTCATGCACAGGCACTTTGATTTTTTCCATGTCTTGGCTCTTGTGAATAATGTTGCAATGAACAAGGAGCTGCAGACATTTCTTTTAGGTAGTTATTAAATTCTCTTTGGCTATATGTCCAGAAGTGGGATTTCTGGATCATATGGTTTTAGTTTTAATATTTTGGAGGAAACCTTATGCACTTTTACATAGTGCCTGTTCCAAGTTACATTCCCACCAACAGTGTACAAGGGTTCCCTTTCCTTTAATATCCTTGCCAACACTTGTTTTGTCTTTTTGATAATAGTCATTTGAACAGTATTGAATGAGTTCATATATTAACCATTTCTCAGATAGATGATTTGAAGAAATTTTCTCCCACTCCATAGATTGGCTTTTCATTTTGTTGTTTCCTTGGCTGTGCATGAGCTTTTTTATTTGATGTAGTCTCACTTGTCTATTTTTGCATTTGCTGCCTGTACTTTTAGCGTCATACCCCAACAGTTTTTTTTTTTTTTGCCAAAACCTAGGTCAAGGAGCTTGTCATTGGAAAGCTGTGTTTTCTTCCAGGAGTTTCATGGTTTCAGGTCTTAAATTTAAGTCTTTAACCCATTTCAAGTGAATTTTTGTGAGTGCTATAAGATAGGAGTCCAATTTTATTCTTCTCATGGGGATAACTTGTTTTACCCAGTACCATTTATTGAAAAGTGTTTTCCCGCTAAATATTCTTGGCTCCATTTGAAATGTAGTTGACCGATTATGCATGGGCTTATTTCTGAGCTCTTGATTCTGTTCCCTTGTTCCATGCTGTTTCAAATACTATACTTTGTAATATAGTTTGAGATCAGACAGTGTGATCTCTCCAGCTTTGTTGTTCATTCTCAGGATTGTTTGGGTGTTTGGAGTCTTTTGTGGTTCCACCCAAATTGTAGATTGCTTTTTCTATTCTGTGAAAAGATGTCATTGGAATTTTGATAGGAATTGCATTGAATGTGTAATTGGCTTTGGGTAGTATGGACGTTTTAACAATATTCTTTTTATACAGGAAATGGGGATATCTTTCCCTTTCTGTCTTCTTCAATTTCTGTCCTCAGTGTCTTATTGTTTTGGTGTATAGATCTTTTGACCTCCTTGGTTAAATGTATTTCTAAGTATTTTACTGTGTTTGGTGTATTGTAAATGAGATTATTTTCATTATTTCTTTTTCAGATACTTTGTCCTTAGGGTATAGAAATGCAACAGATTTTTGTATGTTGATCATAGGTGTTGAAATTTTACCAAATTCACTGATGAGTTCTAAAATTTTTTAATGCAGTCTTTAGGTTTTCTGTATATAAGTTCATGTCATCTGCAAACAGACAATTTAACTTCGTCCTTTCTGATTTTGATATCTTTTATTTTTCTTGCCTACTTTCTCTGAGACTTGAGTACAATCCTGAATACGAGTGGTCAAAGTGCGCACCCTTATCTTGTTTCTGTTCTTAGAGGAAAAGCTTTCAATTTTTCTGCATTGAGGATGATGTTATCTGTGGGCTTATGCAGGTGGCCTTTATTATGTTGAAGTATGTGCATTCCAACCTTATTTGCTGAGATTTTTTTTTTTATCATGAAAGGATTTTGAATTTTGTCAAATTCTTTTTTTTTTTGCCACTTGTTGAGATGATCATATGATTTTATCTTTCATTCTATTAATGTGACATTTACTGATTTGTATAATTTGAACCTTCCTTGCATCCCAGGGGTAAATCCCTCCTGATCGTGTGCTATGGAATTCAATTTGATAGTGTTTTGTTGAGAAATTTTGCATCTACCTTTATTAGGAATATTGGTTCATAATTTCTTATAATATCCTTATCTGGTTTTGGTGTCAGAGTAATGCTGGTCTCATACAATAAGTCTGGGAGTGTTCCCACCTCTTTGAATTTTTGGTAGTTGAGAAGGATTGGCATTCATTCTTTAAATGTTTGGTAAAATTCACCAGGGAAGCCATCTGGCCTTGGAATTTTATGTATTGGGAGTTTTTTGATTACGGATTCATTCTCCTTATTTGTTGCTCTTCTGTTCAGATTTTCAGTATCTCCATGATTCAGTCTTGGTAGGTAGTATGATTCCAGTAATTTATCCATTTCTTCTAGGTTATCCAATATGTTGGTGTGTAATTGTTCATCGTTATCCCTTCAAATCCGTTGCATTTGTGTCATATCATTCATAATGGTTCCATTTCATTTATAATTTTGCATCTTCTCTTTTCAGGACTAACTCTATCAGTTTTTCAATTTTGATTATCTTTTCAAAAAACCAACTTTTAGTTTCATTGTTCTTTTTTCTATTTTCATGTTCTCTATTTCATTTATTTACAAATCTTTATTTCTATATTTCTCTTAAATTTGGGCTTATTTTTTTTGTAGTTCCTTGTGGTATAATGTGTGTTTGAGATCTTTTTCTAAAATTAATGTAGGCACTTATTACTATAAACTTTCTTCTTAAAAATGCTTTTGCTGCATATTATGATATGTTTCTATTTTTATTTGTTTCAATACATTGTTTTTATTTCCCTTTGATTTCTTTGACCCATTAGGTGTTGAGGAGTGCACTGTTTAGTTTTCATGTATTTGTGAATTTTCCAAACTTCTTCCTGTTTTTGATTCCTAGTTTTATAACATTTTAATCCCAAAAGATACTTGATAAAATTTCAATTTTCTTCCATTTGATGAGACTTGTTTTGTCTATTTGGGATAACTATTACCATTAACACTTGTTGTTTTAACTTGCCTAGGTCCTGACTGTCTACATATGGCTTTCCCATCTTGTTTTGAATCCTCACCATTGCCTATGAGATTTCTGCTTTCAGGAAAGGGCTGTGATGCTGGATACGTTGTTGCAGATTTACTTATAAACCAGTTGTCCTTGGACAATGTGCTTTAGAAGAGAGGATGCAAAAATGTCTTCTTGGAGTTATTAAGAGGTTATTTTCCTTGAAAAGGAAAAAAAGGTGTCTGTAATGTAAAAGTCCCGATGATTTAGTCCAAAGATTGTGGACTGCGTGCTTCATTAAATGTCTCAGTTTTTCATTGCTACTCCATGCTTTGTAAAGACTAGTTTCCCAATCAGTTCACTACCCATTAAATCACCTTCCCCGTGTCCCTGGGGGACCCTAATGCCTGTGAATTGGGTAATAGTACACTTCTTGTACTAATTATAAGTGATAGAACATTTATATGGAACACTCTTTACACATGCCCCATGTCAATCTGTTCCAGGCCTGGAAACAGTAAGCACCTCCCTATGAGACAGAACATTTCTTGTGGATTATTTACTCCTATGGTTAGTCCATTAGTGTTTGTCATCTTGCCCCAATTTCACTGTGACCTGGTCTTTGATTGCCCAGAAATGTATTGCTCGTCCTACATATCCTATTGTTGAAGGTCTTAAGACCTTGCTGAAATTAAAAATTCTACAGATGCCAAAAGCCATACTTCCAATCAGGCAGACAACAAGCTTACCACAGTGAAGAAAGTCTGGGGCCAGTGGAGAGCTGTCTTCCCCTCTCACTCCAGCACTGAGGTGGAGAACACCATGTACCCAAACTTTTAGTGCCTTCCACTCAGGAGCTTCTGCTTCAAAGGTTTTAGCCCAAAGCAAGGCTATATGCCCTCACCCCCACCCTGTGGCATAGTGGTAAAGACTCTGCCTGCCAGTGCAGGATTTGCAAGAGATGCAGGTTCAATTCCTGGGTCCAGAATGTCCTCTGGAGAAGGAAAAGGCAACCCACTCCAGTATTCTTGCCTGGGAACTCCCATGGACAAAAGAGCCTCGCAGGCTACATACAGCCCATGGAGTTGCAAAGAGTCTGACATGACTGAGCACACACACACTCACACTTTCCTGCCCCCATTCCTAGAGGCACACATACCTCAAAAGTTACTAGACTGGACAGCCCCCACATCCCCAGTGAACCAGTCACCCTCAACCACAGAGAAGAGGGAAGTTCAAAATGGGGAGTGGAAGAGGAGAGGAGTCAGGATGAGAGGGATGGTTAGCTGTGAGGGATGGGGACAAGTAGCCCAGCAAGTTTTGTCTCCTTCCTCCCTATCTTGCCTCACAGTCTTTTGTAGCATTGCTTTAATTAAGAACTTCAGGCAAAGGAATAAAGATGTAGAATCATTTGCCATAAGAGTCAGTTGGTTAATAGGCTGGCTCTTCAAGGCACCGACCACCCTAAATTTTCACCTAGGTTCACTGGAAGTTGGTTAAAATTTCCTGTCTAAGTCCTTCTCCTTAATTCCATCCCCCAAACACATCAAATACTGTGAGCTCCCTTTGGATTCCTGTGCAGTGCCTACCTCATTTTCTTGGGCAACCCAGAAGAGTCTTAGTATAACTTTCAGTGTGTCTGCCTCTGATACCTTGGGACTACTTTGCTTAAACAGAAATGCAGGACTAGACATAACTGTGCTTTTTCACTTCTGAGTGTAATGGTTGAGGAAAACCAATGGGTCCTTGGTTTTCCTGATGATGGTATAATGTGATACTGAAAGCTTGTTGCTAAACGAAAACACACCGGGATTCTTGGCCTCTGGTGGAGAAGAATTCAATCCAGGGCCAGAGACGAGGCTTGATCGCTCAGAGCTTTTGTGTGATAAAGTTTTATTAACGTATAAAGGAGATAGAGAAAGCTTCTGACATAGGCATCAGAAGGGGGCAGAAAGAGTACCCCCTGCTAGTCTTCAGCTGGATGTTATATAGTCACTGCTGTTAAGTCACTTCAGTTGTGTCCAACTCTGTGCACCCCCATAGATGGCAGCCCACCAGGCTCCACCATCCCTGGGATTCTCCAGGCAAGAACACTGGAGTGGGCTGCCATTTCCTTCTCCAATGCATGAAAGTGAAAAGTGAAGGTGAACTTTCTCAGTTGTGTCCGACTCTTCGCGACCCCATGGACTGCAGCCTACCATGCTCCTCCTTCCATGGGATTTTTCAGGTAAGAGTACTGGAATGGGTGGCCATTAGCAGTCTGTTAATCAAAGAAGGGAATGTCTTAAAACTCAAAGTGTCACCAGGCCCCTCATCCATAAGATGCATTTTGGGATAATCTTGGCACCAGATGATTCATCCCAGGCCATGGAACGATTGACTTGAATCTTGCAGAAGGGCAGATTACCCTACAAATAGTTTTGTTTACATAGATCAGGGGAACAACATCTGAGTGTAATGTACTGGTTTGACAAGTAGGTTCTGAGCCACTAGGCAGAAGCGACTTGAAGACAGTGTCTGGGGTAAATGCTTAGTACATTAACAAAGGTTAAGACAAACATTTCCATAAGAAAAATGCATTGGTTAACTCAAGGTTTGAGAATAGTTAACTTCAGGTGAAACCAGGTGTCATTATGGCAACACAGTATTTTAAGAGAAACCTCCTTTTAAATTTTTATATGGAAGGAAGAAAATATTGGTAGTTTGTTTCCTCCTGCTGTTTGAGAGAGAGAAAGTTGTCTGACACTTGCAGCCTGTTTCCTCTGTTTGGAGACCCCTGGCCTTCCTGCCTGTTACCCTGTCAATACCACACAATCATGTGTGGGATTTTCGTACTTTCTCTATAAAACATCTGTATCTTTACCTTTTTGATAATGCTAGGTTCTTGACTAACTGGATTTTATTTCCTTTGTATTTTCTTCACGAAATTTCATTTAGGTGGATGCCCTTTACCCAGGTAATTCTGGTAGATTAGCTGTTATACCTTCTCTCTTCTCAGAGTGAACTTCTATTAGGTCATTCTTATTCTGAGAACTCGCCATTATTAATTTTTCTCACAGTTAACACCTCTGTTTTTAAGCACAAGTTATTTTTTCATGCCCAGAGACACATTCTTTAAAGCATTCATCTTGTTTGAAACTTGTTTGATCTTTGCATATGAAAACAATTACAACAGAACCTGTTCTGTAGTCTGTCATGGGGAGGGCAATCAAACAGGATATTGACAATTCAGACCTGAAGGTTTTCAGAGAAATGAAATGTTCTTAAGAGTTGGTGCAGGGCATAAAGGGCCTCCACTTAGGTGTGCCTGAGCAAGCTGATGGCTTCCAGGTGGGTATTTGTATGGGGAAGAGGTGGTATTGAAGTTTTGTATATAAACACCTAGGAAGCAAAGAGAGGGAGCAGTGGAGCATAGTGCAGTAGAGGGGCAAGATGGTTCGTATTTCTACTCCAGTCTGGACTAGGGACTAGATCCAAGTACTATAGCAAGATGGGCTATTAGATGCAGAAAAAGTGTTTGACAAAATTCAGGACCCATTTGTGAATAACACTCCAAAAAATGGGCATAGAAGGAAGCTACCTCAACATAGAAAAGTCCATATATGACAAGCCCACAGCAAACGTTCTCAATGGGGAAAAACTGAAAGCATTCCCTCTAAGATCAGGAACAAGACAAGGGTGCCCACTCTCACTACTATTATTCAACACAGTTTTGAAGTCATAGTTATGCCAATCAGAGAAGAGTAAAAAGTTATCCAGATGGGAAAAGAAGAAGTAAAACCTCACTGATTGCAGATGACATGATACTACACACATACAACCCTAAAGATAGTATCAGAAAATTACTAGAGCTAATCAGTGAATTTAGCAAAGTCACGGGATACAAAATCAATACACAGAAATCACTTACATTCCTATATACTAACAATGAAAAATCAGAGAAGGAATCATTTCCATTGACCATCGCAACAAAAAGCATAATATATCTAGGAATAAACCTACATAAGGGGACAAAAGAACTGTATAACAGAAAATTTTAAGACACTGATGAAAGAAAGCAAAGATGACATGAACAGATGGAGAGATATTCCATGTTCCTGGGTTGGAAGAATCAATATTGTGAAAATGACTATGCTACAAAATGCAATCTACAGATTGAATGCAATCCCTATCAAAATACCAATGGCTTTTTTCCACAGAACTCGAATTTTTTCACAATTCACATGAAGACACAAAAGACCCCAAATAGCCAAAGCAGTCTTGAAAAAGAAGCATGGAGCTGGAGGAATCAGCCTTCCTGACTTCAGATTATACAACAAAGCTACAGTCAACAAAACAGTATGGTACTGGCACAAAAACATAGATACAGACAAATGGAACAAAATAGAAAGCCCAGAAATAACCCCCGTACTTACGGGTACCTTCTTTTTGACAAAGGAGGCAAGAATATACAATGGAGCAAAGATAGTCTCTTCAATAAGTGGTGCTGGGAAAACTGGATAGTTACATGTAAAAGAATGGAATTAGAGCATTTCCTAACACCATACACAAAGGTACACTGAAAATGGATTAAAGACCTAAATGTAAGACCAGCAGCTATAAAACTCTTTGAGGAAAACATAGGTAGGACACTGGATGACAGAAATCAAAGCAGGGTCCTACAGTAATGGAAATAAAAACAAAGGTAAACAACTGGAAACTAATTAAACTTAAAAGTTTTTGCACAGCAAAGGAAACTATAACCAAGGTAAAAAGTCAACCCTCAGAATGGGAGACAATAATAGCACATGAAACAACTGACAAAGGAGTAATTTCCAAATATACAAGTAGCTCATACAATTCAATACCAGAAAAACAAATAATCCAATTAAAAAGTGGGAAAAAGACCTAAACAGGCATTTCTCCAAAGAAGACATATACATGGATAACAAACACACGAAAAGATGCTCAACATCACTCATTATTCGGCTCACTCACACAGTTGTGTTCGATTGTTTGTGACCCCGTGGACTGTAGCACGCCAGGCTTCCCCGTCCAGCACCAATTCCCAGCACTTGCTCAAACTCACGCTCATCAAGTTGGTGATGCCATCCAACCATCTTATCCTCTGTCGTCCCCTTCTCCTCAGGGTCTTTTCTAAGGAGTCAGTTCTTTGCATCAGGTAGCCAAAGTATTGGAGCTTCAGCTTCAGCCTCAGCCCTTCCGATGAGTATTCAGGACTTACTTGCTTTGGGATTGATTGATTGGATCTCCTTGCAGTGCAAGGGCTCTCAATGACAGTTCTCCAGCACCACAGTTCAAAAGCATCAATTCTTCAGAGCTCAGCTTCTTCTTTTTTGTTTTTGTTTTTTAGTTTTATTTTATTTTTAAACTTTACAATATTGTATTGGTTCTGCCATATATCGAAATGAATCCGCCACAGGCATACACGTGTTCCCCATCCCGAACCCTCGTCCCTCCTCCCTCCCAATACCATCCCTCTGGGTCGTCGCAGATCACCAGCCCCAAGCATTCAGTATCGTGCATCGAACCTGGACTGGCGACTCATTTCATATATGATATTATACATATTTCAATGCCATTCTCCCAAATCATCTCACCCTCTCCCTCTCCCACAGAGTCCAAAAGACTGTTCTATACATCAGTGTCTCTTTTGCTGTCTCGTATGCAGGGTTATTGTTACCATCTTTCTAAATTCCATATATATGCGTTAGTATACTGTATTGGTGTTTTTCTTTTTGGCTTACTTCACTCTGTATAATAGGCTCCAGTTTCATCCACCTCATTAGAACTGATTCAAATGTATTCTTTTTAATGGCTGAGTAATACTCCATTGTGTATATGTACCACTGCTTTCTTATCCATTCATCTGCTGATGGACATCTAGGTTGCTTCCATGTTCTGGCTGTTATAAACAGTGCTGTGATGAACACTGGGGTACACGTGTCTCTTACAATTCTGGTTTCCTCAGTGTGTATGCCCAGCAGTGGGATTGCTGGGTCATAAGGCAGTTCTATTTCCAGATTTTGAGGAATCTCCACACTGTTCTCCATAGTGGCTGTACTAGTTTGCATTCCCACCAACAGTGTAAGAGGGTTCCCTTTTCTCCACACCCTCTCCAGCATTTATTGCTTGTAGACTTTTGGATCGCAGCCATTCTGACTGGCGTGAAATGGTACCTCATAGTGGTTTTGATTTGCATTTCTCTGATAATGAGTGATGTTGAGCATCTTTTCATGTGTTTGTTAGCCATCTGTGTCTTCTTTGGAGAAATGTCTATTTAGTTCTTTGGCCCATTTTTTGATTGGGTCATTTATTTTTCTGGAATTGAGCTGTAGGAGTTGCTTGTATATTTTTGAGATTAGGTGTTTGTCAGTTGCTTCATTTGCTATTATTTTCTCCCATTCTGAAGGCTGCCTTTTCACCTTGCTTATAATTTCCTTTGTTGTGCAGAAGCTTTTAAGTTTAACTAGATCCCATTTGTTTATTTTTGCTTTTATTTCCAGTATTCTGATAGGTGGTTCATAGAGGATCCTGCTGTGATGTATGTCAGAGAGTGTTTTGCCTATGTTCTCCTCTAGGAGTTTTATAGTTTCTGGTCTTACATTTAGATCTTTAATCCATTTTGAATTTATTTTTGTGTATGGTGTTAGAAAGTGTTCTAGTTTCATTCTTTTACAAGTGGCTGACCAGTTTTCCCAGCACCACTTGTTAAAGAGATTGTCTTTAATCCATTGTATATTCTTGCCTCCTTTGTCAAAGATAAGGTGTCCATATGTGCGTGGATTTATCTCTGGGCTTTCTGTTTTGTTCCATTGATCTATATTTCTGTCTTTGTGCCAGTACCATACTGTCTTGATGTCTGTGGCTTTGTAGTAGAGCCTGAAGTCAGGCAGGTTGATTCCTCCAGTTCCATTCTTCTTTCTCAAGATAGCTTTGGCTATTCGAGGTTTTTTTGTATTTTCATACAAATTGTGAAATTATTTGTTCTAGCTCTGTGAAGAATACCGTTGGTAGCTTGATAGGGATTGCATTGAATCTATAAATTGCTTTGGGTAGTATACTCATTTTCACTATATTGATTCTTCCA
This sequence comes from Bos taurus, assembly GCF_002263795.3. NCBI lineage: Eukaryota > Metazoa > Chordata > Mammalia > Artiodactyla > Bovidae > Bos > Bos taurus. The sequence goes on from NC_037357.1 coordinate 5,558,760, forward strand.
ATGCATGAACATGGTATATTTCTCCATCTATTAGTGTCCTCTTTGATTTCTTTCACCAGTGTTTTATAGTTTTCTATATATAGGTCTTTAGTTTCTTTAGGTAGATATATTCCTAAGTATTTTATTCTTTCCGTTGCAATGGTGAATGGAATTGTTTCCTTAATTTCTCTTTCTGTTTTCTCATTTTTAGTGTATAGGAATGCAAGGGATTTCTATGTGTTGATTTTATATCCTGCAACTTTACTATAATCATTGATCAGTTCCAGTAATTTTCTGGTGGAGTCTTTAGGGTTTTCTATGTAGAGGATCATGTCATCTGCAAACAGTGAGAGTTTTACTTCTTCTTTTCCAATTTGGATTCCTTTTATTTCTTTTTCTGCTCTGATTGCTGAGGCCAAAACTTCCAAAACTATGTTGAATAGTAATGGTGAAAGTGGGCACCCTTGTCTTGTTCCTGACTTTAGAGGAAATGCTTTCAATTTTTCACCATTGAGGGTAATGTTTGCTGTGGGTTTGTCATATATAGCTTTTATTATGTTGAGGTATGTTCCTTCTATTCCTGCTTTCTGGAGAGTTTTTATCATAAATGGATGTTGAATTTTGTCAAAGGCTTTCTCTGCATCTATTGAGATAATCATATGGTTTTTATTTTTCAATTTGTGAATGTGGTGTATTACATTGATTGATCTGCGGATATTGAAGAATCCTTGCATCCCTGGGATAAAGCCCACTTGGTCATGGTGTATGATCTTTTTACTGTGTTGTTGGATTCCGATTGCTAGAATTTTGTTAAGGATTTTTGCATCTGTGTTCATCAGTGATATTGGCCTGTAGTTTTCTTTTTTTGTGGCATCTTTGTCAGGTTTTGGTATTAGGGTGATGGTGGCCTCAAAGAATGAGTTTGGAAGTTTACCTTCCTCCGCAATTTTCTGGAAGAGTTTGAGCAGGATAGGTGTTAGCTCTTCTCTAAATTTTTGGTAGAATTCAGCTGTGAAGCCGTCTGGTCCTGGGCTTTTGTTTGCTGAAAGATTTTTGATTACAGTTTCAATTTCTGTGCTTGTGATGGGTCTGTTATGATTTTCTATTTCTTCCTGGTTCAGTTTTGGAAATTTGTACTTTTCTAAGAATTTGTCGATTTCTTCCACGTTGTCCATTTTATTGGCATATAATTGCTGATAGTAGTCTCTTATGATCCTTTGTATTTCTGTGTTGTCTGTTGTGATCTTTCCATTTTCATTTCTAATTTTATTGATTTGATTTTTCTCCCTTTGTTTCTTGATGAGTCTGGCTAATGGTTTGTCAATTTTATTTATCCTTTCAAAGAACCAGCTTTTGGCTTTGTTGATTTTTGCTATGGTCTCTTTTGTTTCTTTTGCATTTATTTCTGCCTTAATTTTTAAGAGTTCTTTCCTTCTGCTAACCCTGGGGTTCTTCATTTCTTCCTTTTCTAGTTGCTTTAGGTGTAGAGTTAGGTTATTTATTTGACTTTTTTCTTGTTTCTTGAGGTATGCCTGTATTGCTATGAACTTTCCACTTAGGACTGCTTTTACAGTGTCCCACAGGTTTTGGGTTGTTGTGTTTTCATTTTCATTAGTTTCTATGCAAATTTTTATTTCCTCTGTGATTTGTTGGTTATTCAGCAGCGTGTTGTTCAGCCTCCATATGTTGGAATTTTTAATAGTTGTTCTTCTGTAATTGAGACCTAATCTTACTGCAATATGGTCAGAAAAGATGCTTGGAATGATTTCAATTTTTTGAATTTACCAAGGCTAGATTTATGGCCCAGGATGTGATCTATCCTGGAGAAGGTTCCATGTGCGCTTGAGAAAAAGGTGAAATTCATTGTTTTGGGATGAAATGTCCTATAGATATCAATTAGGTCTAGCTGGTCTATTGTATCGTTTAAAGTTTGTGTTTCCTTGTTAATTTTCTGTTTAGTTGATCTATCCATAGGTGTGAGTGGGGTATTAAAGTCTCTCACTATTATTGTGTTATTGTTAATTTCTCCTTTCATACTTGTTAGCATTTGCCTTCCATATTGCGGTGCTCCTGTGTTGGGTGCATATATATTTATAATTGTTATATCTTCTTGGATTGATCCTTTGATCATTATGTAGTGACCGTCTTTGTCTCTCTTCACAGCCTTTGTTTTAAAGTCTATTTTATCTGATATGAGTATTGCTACTCCTGCTTTCTTTTGGTCCCTATTTGCATGGGAAATCTTTTTCCAGCCCTTCACTTTCAGTCTGTATGTGTCCCCTGTTTTGAGGTGGGTCTCTTGTAGACAGCATATGTAGGGGTCTTGTTTTTGTATCCATTCAGCCAGTCTTTGTCTTTTGGTTAAGGCATTCAATCCATTTACGTTTAAGGTAATTATTGATAAGTATGATCCCGTTGCCATTTACTTTATTGTTTTGGGTTCGAATTTATACACCATTTTTGTGTTTCCTGTCTAGAGAATATCCTTTAGTATTTGTTGGAGAGCTGGTTTGGTGGTGCTGAATTCTCTCAGCTTTTGCTTGTCTGTAAAGCTTTTGATTTCTCCTTCATATTTGAATGAGATCCTAGCTGGGTACAATAATCTGGGCTGTAGGTTATTTTCTTTCATCACTTTAAGTATGTCTTGCCATTCCCTCCTGGCTTGGAGAGTTTCTATTGAAAGATCAGCTGTTATCCTTATGGGAATTCCCTTGTGTGTTATTTGTTGTTTTTCCCTTGCTGCTTTTAATATTTGTTCTTTGTGTTTGATCTTTGTTAATTTGATTAATATGTGTCTCGGGGTGTTTTGCCTTGGGTTTATCCTGTTTGGGACTCTCTGGGATTCTTGGACTTGAGTGATTATTTCGTTCCCCATTTTAGGGAAGTTTTCAACTATTATCTCCTCAAGTATTTTCTCATGGTCTTTCTTTTTGTCTTCTTCTTCTGGGACCCCTATGATTCGAATGTTGTAGCGTTTAATACTGTCCTGGAGGTCTCTGAGATTGTCTTCATTTCTTTTAATTCGTTTTTCTTTTTTCCTCTCTGATTCATTTATGTCTACCATTCTATCTTCTAATTCACTAATCCTATCTTCTGCCTCTGTTATTCTACTATTTGTTGCCTCCAGAGTTTTTTTGATTTCATTTATTGCATTATTCATTATATATTGACTCTTTTTTATTTCTTCTAGGTCCTTGTTAAACCTTTCTTGCATCTTCTCAATCCTTGTCTTCAGGCTATTTATCTGTGATTCCATTTTGATTTCAAGATTTTGCATCAATTTCACTATCATTATTCGGAATTCTTTATCAGGTAGATTCCTTATCTCTTCCTCTTTTGTTTGGATTGGTGGGCATTTATCCTGTTCGTTTACCTGCTGAGTATTCCTCTCTCTCTTCATCTTGTTTAAATTGCTGAGTTTGGGGGCTCCTTTCTGTATTCTGGCAGTTTGTGGAGATCTCTTTATTGTGGCATTTCCTCGCTGTGTGTGGGGTTGTACAGGTGGCTTGTCAAGGTTTCTTGATTAGGGAAGCTTGTGTCAATGTTCTGGTGGGTGGAGTTGTATTTCTTCTCTCTGGAGTGCAATGAAGTGTCCAGTAATGAGGTATGAGATGTCTATGGTTTCGGGGTTTACTTTGGGCAGCCTGTATCTTGGAGCTCAGGGCTGTGTTCCTGTGTTGCTGGAGAATTTGCTTGGTATGTCTTGCCCTGGAACTTGTTGGCCCTTGTGTGGTGCTTGGTTTCAGTGTAGGTATGGAGGCGTTTGATGAGCTTCTGTCTATTAATGTTCCCTGGCGTCAGGAATTCCCTGGAGTTAGGGGTGGACTTAAGCCTCCTGCTTCCAGTTATTGGTCTTATTTTTACAGTAGTTTCAAAACTTCTCCTTCTATACAGCACCATTGATAAAACATCTAGGTTAAAGATGAAAAGTTTCTCCACCGTGAAGGCCACCCAGAGAGGTTCACAGCGTTACATGGAGAAGAGAAGAGGGAGGAGGGAGTTAGAGCTGACCTGAATGAGATGAGGTGGAATCAATAGAGGAGAGAGCAGGCTAGCCAGTAATCACTTCCTTATGTGCACTCCACAATTGGACTGCTCAGGATGTTCACGGAATTATACAGAGAAGAGAAGGAGGAAGGAGACAGAGGTGGCCAGGAGGATAAAAGGGGGAATGAAAACGAGAGAGACAGATCCAGCCAGTAATCAGTTCCCTAAGTGTTCTCCACCGTCTGGAACACACAGAAATTCACAGAGTTGCATAGAGTAGAGAGGGGTTAGGGAGGAGACACAGGTGACCTGGTGGAGAAAAAGGAGAGTCCAAAGAGGGAGAGAGCAGTCAAGCCAGTAATCTCGCTCCCTAGTGAAAAATGGGTACTGAAGATTGGGTTCTTAAAGGTACAAAATTGGTAACAAATACCAAAAAGCTAAAATTAAAAATCTAGAGTAGAGTTTGGAATTTCAAAAGTACAATGCTAAAGAAAAGAAGAAAAAAAAAACAAGGTCACAAAAATTATAAAAATATATATATATATGAAGTTTGCATTTTTTTTAAAAAAAAAGGGTCTTTTTTTTTTTTTTTGCAAAGTAATAGTAGGTTATAAAAGTAAAAATTAAAGGAATAATAGAGGACTTAAAATTCTTTTTAAAAATTAAAAAAAAAAAGGAAAGAATGATTGTAAAAATAGTAAAAATATATCTAGGACTTTCTCTGTTTTGTTTTGGTTATTGTGGGGTCATTTCTTTTTCGGCTAGTTCCTTGGTCCGACTTATATTTCTCAAGATCTATAGGCCCCTTCCTATGTATTCAGTTCTAACCACAGGGTTTTAATCTATTGCCTGTAGGTTCCAAGGCGGTTCCCTCTGTTATAGCTTCTTCTGTTTGCTGGTCTCTTCAGTGTCTGTTTTCTGCCCTGACACAAAGGGGACGGTGGTGGACACTTTTTTTTTTTTTTTTTAGGCTCACTTGTTCAGTTGCGCTGGGGGAGGGAGGGACGCTGCAAACAAATAACACTGGCGTGTGCTCACAGTGCCTCAGCTGCACTGGGCCTGCCTCCGCTCTCGGCGCGTGTAGCCTCCATGCCCACACTGCTCAGGCTCTAGGTTGCTCCGCCAGGAACCATCCGTGGCTGGCCCTGGGCTGCTTGCACCTCCCAGGTATAAGCCGCTCAGGTTCAGGCACTCGGGTAGTTCTCAGAGGTGCAGACTCAGTTGGGCCAGCGTTTTGTGCCCTTCCCAGGTCCAAGCAGCTCAGGTGATGAGGTGTTTGGCGAGCGTGATTGCTGCGACTTACCGCCTCCCCGCTGCTCGGTTATCCAGGTGTACAACTGGCATACCTTCTCAGGCGGATGTTGACCGTCCAGACCCCCAAGAAGTTTTAGTTAGCAAAAAAGCGTGCTTACTGTTTTGTAGATAATGTCTCTCTGGGGCTGCGATTGCCCCCTTTTGGCTCTGGCTGCCTGTCACCAGAAGGGGACGGTCTGTAGCCGGCTATCTCTGTACAGTCCTTTGTTCCGTGCGTGGGCCTGGCGATGTCTTAGGTTAGGACTGGCTTTTTGCATGGTAGATATCCCACAGTCTGGTTTGCTAGCCCAAATTATTTTGCTCAGATAGCGCTCGGGGTATTCAGGCCAGATGCTTATTCTAAACGATGCAGCTGGCGCCGTGCCTCCCTGCCCAGCCCCCGCTTGCTAATGGCGGATGCAGGTGTCTGCACTGCTTCTCCGCTGAGGGAATTACCGTAGGGTTCGTAATCTGTGGGTTTTAATTGTTTATTTATTTTTCCTCCCTGTTATGTTGCCCTCTGTGCTTCCAAGGCTCGGCACAGATTTGGCAGTGAGAAGGTTTCCTCGTGTTTGGAAACTTCTGTCTTTTTAAGACTCCCTTCCCAGGACAGAGCTCTGTCCCTCCCTCTTTTGTCTCTTTTTTTGTCTTATATATTTTTTACTACCTTTTTTGAAAACATGGGTTGCTTTTCTGGGTGCCTGATGTCCTCTGCCCGCATGTAGAAGATGTTTTGTGGAATTTACTCGGTGTTTAAATATTCTTTTGATGGATTTGTGGGGGAGAAAGTGTTCTCCCCCTCCTACACCTCTGCCATCTTAGCTCCTCCCCCCAGTGCTCAGTTTCCTTATGGGCCAACTCTAACATCCATACATGACTATTGGAAGAACCATGGTTTGGACTATAGGGACCTTTGTTGGCAAAGTAATGTCTCTGCTTTTTAATATGCTGTCTAGGTTTGTCATAGCTTTTCTTCCAAGGAGCAAGCGTCTTTTAATATCATGGCTGCAGTCATCATCTGCAGTGATTTTGGAGCCCCTCAAAATAAAGTTTCTCACTGTTTCCATTATTTCCTTATCTATTTACCATGAAGTGGTGGGACTTGATGCCACGATCTTAGTTTTTTCAATGTTGAGTTTTAGGCCAGCTTTTTTAGTCTCTTGTTTCATTTTCATCAAGAGGCTCTTTATTAGACAAATGAAAATCAAAACTATAATGATATCTTGCCTCATACCAGTCAGAATGCCCATCATTAAAAAGTCTACAAACAATAAATGCTGGAGAGGGTGTGGAGAACAGGGACCCTCTTGCACTGTTGGTGCGAATGTAAATTTATACAGCCACTATGGAAGACGGTATGGAGATTCCTTAAAAAAAACTAGCAATAAAACCACCATATGACCCAGCAATGCTACTCCTAGGCATATACCCTGAGGAAATAAAAATTGAAAAAGACACACGTACCCCAATGTTCCTTGCAGTACACTTTACAATGGCTAGAACATGGAAGCAACCTAGATGTCCATCAAAAGATGAAGAAATAAAGGAGCCGTGGTACATATATACAATTGAATATTACTCAGCCCTAAAAAGGAATGCATTTAAGTCAGTTCTAAAGAGGTAGATGGACCTAGAGCCTATTATACAGAGTGTAGTACGTCAGGAGTAAGATAAATATTGTATACTAACACATATATATGGAAACTAGAAAGATGGTACCAATGAATATATTTGCAGGGCAGCAGTGGAGAGAAAGACATAGAGAACAGACTTATGGACATGTGAGGGTGGGAGGAGAGGGTGAGATGTATGGAGAGAGTTACATGCAAACTTAACTGCCATAAGTAAAATAGATAGGCACTGGAAATTTGCTATATAACTTGGGGAATTCAAACAGGGGCTCTGTATCAACCTTGAGGGGTGGGATGGGGAGGGAGATGGGAGGGAGGTTCAAGCAGGAGGGGACAAGTGTATACCTATGGCTGGTTCATGTTGATGTCTGACAGAAAACAACAAAATTCTGTAAAGCATTTATACTTCAATTAAAAAATAAGTACCTGTTAAAAAACTTTTTCAGAAGCATGACACCCAGTATGCTCAGGAATAGGTGTAACATGGAGTAAAAAGGGAAAGGGGTGATAGAGCAGATATTTAATCTGGCCTGCCTGAAACATTTGTCCTATTTGCAAGGTTCAGAAAAAGAGTTCAGTTGGGGATCCACATGTCTAAAAATATTTGAAATGTTCAAATCAAATGATAAACCATTAAATAAGTTGTATCTCCTTCAATGACAAATGTACCTTCCTAAAGAGCTGAAAGGCCAGGTTGGGATTTAGTATTCTCAGACTCCTCTAAGTTCTGCCCTGATGGCATGGGAAGAGCTGCCCTCCTTCCCTTCCCCTGCCTTTTCCCTGGCTCCTAGGCCAGGCCGCATCCCCTTCTGGGCCTACAACCCCTCCTTGGGCCTGGGAGCACCCACCCCAGCAGTGAGTGCAGTCAGCCCTCCCCAGGACAGGTCTAAGAGGAGCACACGGGCCCTGGAAGCAGGCTAGGGACTGTTCAGGACTGCCAGGTACCTGGAGCATGGGCTAGCAGGGACAAAGCCCTTGTTCCCATGGGCTGGGCTCCTGGCCCTGGCGGGAGGGGTGTGGCTGGAAGAGGACCAAAGTGGCCCTCTAGAGCATAGAGCTCAAGACAGAGATATCTCTGCCTGGGCCTGGAAGCAATACTGTTTTAACAACTAGCACCGCAGAAGTACTAACAAATCAGAACTAGGTTGAAGGGCCTCAAATTGTACTAGTTGACCTGCCCTTTCAGTTGAAATAATGGTGACAGGGAGTGCTTTGCCTTCTGTCACACCATGTGGTTCTAGCCATAAGGAATAATATAACACATTTTAAAATGTCAACGCTGGTAACCAAAAAAAAAAAAAAAAGTTGTGGGGATATTAAGTTTGCTTCACTTTAATTGACATTAAATACCTAGGAAGATGAAAATTCATTGCCTACGGCTTTGGGAAAGAAAGATAAATAAAACCCTTAAGGTCCCAGCCATTTAAAGGTTCAGTGCAGGGGTTGGTTTAGATGGAATAGGTGGATGTAGTGTGTGTATTTGCATGTGCACACAGTTAGAATAGAAGCCATGCCACCACAGAACATGACTGTATGTTATCAGTTATCTACAGGAAGGTCAGGAGCCAAGCCCGTGGGAACAAAGTATGCTCCATCTAGACCATGTTTCAGATACCTAGGAAGCCTGAAGTAAATGCAGAAATGAGCCCATCTAGTCTCAAACCCCCAGGCCCTTCCCCTTCTCTGATCCTCCACTCTGGTCATCTACAACTTTATCTTTTTATTACCTTAAACAAAGTTCAAAGATTAAGTCCACTTTCTTCCTTTTCTCTTTTTATTTTTACTTATTGTGATATACTTCCGATCTGCACAAAATTATAAATACTAGTATAAACACTATTTACCCACCACTCAGTTTAAGAAATGTAATTAGAGATACAGTTGAACCCACTATGTATCCCTCCCCAATAGGATCACTGTCCTTGTCTTTCCCCAAGAGGTAACCACCATCCTAAATGTGGTTTATCTTTCCATTGCATGCCTTTCTGTATGCTTGCATATGCATACATCCTCACAGGCAACTCTGTATGTATCTAGTATCCATTCTTGCTGAGTGCAGCTTCTCTTAGACTTCATATACCAGGAATCATGTCTGTGACTTTCTGGAACCAGCTCTGTCCCTGGATATTTTTCTGGTGCCATCCCCTATCCACAGCCTCTGTCTGTCTCAGCCCCTGTGAATCCTAATTTCCTCGCCAGTCCAGCCCCTACCATCCTGTTCAATTTACCTCCAGCAGCCCCAAGGCAGTGAACAAAGGCTGGTAACCATAGGTGGGTCTCAACTTCTCCCCCTGTGGCTGTCAACCAGTGCTTCTCAAACCTTGGCTGCATCAGAATCCCCTGGAGGGCTTGTTAAAACACAGAATACTGAGCCCCACTCCCAGTTTCTGATTCACAGGTCTTGAGTGGAGCCTAAGAGTTCGTGGGTGATGCTAATAATGCTATTTTAAGGGCCAAACTTTGAGAACCAGTGCTCCAAATCAGCATCTGGGCTCAGGCTCAGCAGCACCATCTGGCCTCCAGGCAAGCTGGGCCATCCCTCAGGTTTCCTTCAAAAGCACCCATCAGTACTATGAAATACACATATAACACAAGTCCTGTGTACTTTTAAATGTTCTAGTAGCCACATCTAAAAAGTAAAAAGAGGGCATCCCTGGTGGTCCAGTGGTTAAGAATCCACCTTGCAGTGCAGGGGACACAGGTTCAATCCCTGGTACAGGAAGATCTCACATGCTGAGGGGCAACTAAGCCCATGTGCCCAGCTCTGAAGCCCGTTTGCCCTAGAGCTCATGCTCCACAAGAGAAGCCACCTCAGTGAGAACCTGTGCACCGTAAGAGGAGAAAGCCCACGTGTAGCAATAAATAACTTTTTGAAAAAGTAAAAAGGAACTGGAGAAAATAATTTTAATGCTATATTTAATAGTAGATTATCATTTCAATGGGTAATTAGTTATTAATGAGACTTTACACCATCTTTTACATTTGTAGCACATTTCAACTAAGATTAGCCACATTTTCAATGCTCAGTAGCCACACATGGCTAGTGACTAGTACAGTAAACAAGTGCAGATCTAAAGCCTTGACCTCTATTTCTGTCTTTACAAAACTGTTTTAAATACAAATTTTTTTTTTGGCTGCAATAAAAGAATTTACAACAGGCTTATCAAATGGTGGAATGTGATGATGCCTTCCAATGATGTAAAACGGCTTCTCATTTTTAAAGAGATTTAAATCAGGATTATTTATATACATAAATCTATCTACATTTCAGTTTACTACTTTAAAACTTAGTTTTAACTAGAACAAATGCTGTCAAATATATCTGTGGAAGATAAAACCTAATTAGATATTGGATTTTTTTATAGATATTATTATTAGGCAGTTGCTATTTGGGGGATGGATTTGGAAGGAAATCAATGTTAACAATATTCCCATGGGCTTCTGAAAAATCTAAAAATAGCGAACAATGGATCCTTTCTTCTTTCTCTGTCTTCTTTCTAGTCTTCCAAACTGCAGGAAAAAATGAGAGAAAATGAACGATTATACAGCATCAGTCAGCACCAGAAACTTTCTAAATCTAAGAAAACAGTCAGCCTTACGTATATCTGGTGCATCTGAGGGTTGTATCTCAACAAGGAGAGAAGAAAAACACATTTTCCTCTTGTAAACTTCACCCTGGATACTGGGTGCATGTACAATCCGATGGCTTAAATCATGTGATCCTACGAACCTTGTCTCCCTCTTGCCCAACACCATAAATGCTTTTTTTTGCCCCCTTTCTTTGAGAGGCTAGTCTGGGACTAAAATCACTCTTTCTCCCTTAAAAGCCTGTGCTCACTCCACAGATGATACTCCCTTACCCTCCCAGACCCTCGGTTTCCATATCTACCGTATAAGAGGCTGTTGTTATGAATCGCACCACTATGAAAACAAGGGAGAAAATGTTAATCATTAAAGACAAGATATATACCTTCACTACCAACTCAGTGATAAACAACAGTCATCCTATGACTGTTTCTTTTGACTGTCATATAAAACACACAAATCTACAACCGAACAAATATTTCAGTATTAATCACTAAATGTGGTCCTACTTGAAATTCCGAACTGTTCGCTATTCATAAGTAGTTACGCTCTAAAAGGTGTCTTCTCTTAGTGCAGGAGACTGCACTTCTGTGGTCAAGAAATGAAGGCCAAATATCGCAAAACTAATACAATATTGTAAAGTTTAAAAATAAAGTTAAAAAAATAAATTAAAAAAAAAAAAAAAAGAAAGAAATGAAGGCCAAACAAGTGCACAGCCCAGTTGCTGCTGCTTTTAGTCACTGTTTTCTAAAGAAATACTGGTCTTAGCTACTGACACATTTACAACTTGTTGGTAGTCTTACAGATAGAGGACCAAAGACCTCATAAGAACAAATGAGAAGCCATGAAGTATATTTTACTTCATGCTTTTTATATTACTGGGTGCAGGAATGTTCTATAAACATTAGGTAAATTTGAGTTGTTGAACTAATTTCAAACAAACGTTTTCTTAATTTACTCCAAGAATTAAAAAGCAAAAACAAAATTGGTAAATGCCTGGGAATAGCTGTGTTATTTTCAAAGCTATACACAGATACCTGGGCTTTCTGGGCCTGTCCTTTGCTGGGTCCAGATCCTTTTCTGGTTCTTCTTGTTTTCTGTTATACTTCTTTTCTTTCCCCTCACTTTTGGTGCCCTGCGCCTCTTCTTTGGAGTTCTCATCCTGGCATTCAGCTGTTTCTTTAGAGAGGAATAATAGACTTTGGGACCAGCCATTCACGGAAAAAAAAAAAAAAAATCCCAACTCATAAGGAACGGCAAGATATCCAGTACTCTACCCTTAGGAGAAGCAGGAGGACAGAAGCAACTAAGCAAAGAGTAACTGGGGGCCTTCCTTCTGGAGGATACAACACTTCCATGGCCCTCACTTTGCAGCTGCTTGATCATTTTCACAATGACATTATTTCTTCTTTTCTAATAAATCTGTCACCCTGTGCTACTGATTACTTGTGGTCCAGGATCAGAATCCTCTTGGTCTGATGCATTCTGGATGTTTTGGTCAGAACTTTCTCACCAAAATATGGTTCACCTCAATAACAAATTCTATGAGGAAGTTCCTGAGTTCCTCAATCCCCTGAATATTTCATTTGACCAAGTGCTCCTGTATGAGTTCATAATGTTTTGGGATCAACTTTCCAAGAATCTTGACATTTTTAAAAGCTATGAACCAAATATGAGGTCTGCCATTTGCTTGTTCTCTTCCATGTCCTCTCAAGCTCCCTCTCAAACACCTGCCTCCACTGACCTTCACCTGTGGGCTCATAACTGGCACTGATCATCTCAGACCTCTTATCAGGGTTGGTAGAGGGCAGCTTATTTTCCCCCCAAACTAAGAAGTCGTTATAGAGTTGGGGTTCTACTGAGCCCATCTAGCCTTCGATTCAAGGAGGCCCTGACTCCCGGCCTCCCCTTCTGAGGTACCCACCACTCCCCGCCATCTGAGCCTTCCCCCTCCTCAGGATCCCTGGTCCCCAGACCCGGCCTGCAGCTGCCAGTGTCTCCGTCCACCCCAACTCCCCCCCGCCCCTCGAATGCTCACTCTCAGGGGCGGCCGGCTCCTGTGGCCTCTCCCACAAGCTGTGCTCCTCAGACTCCTTGGTGGCCGTCTCCCATAAACAGGCCTCGTCGGCCTCCTGCACCTCCCCAGCCTCCGCCGCCTCCTGGGCTTCCTCCGCCTGTTCTGCCCACTGAGCCGGGGCTTCCTCCGCCGGTCCCTCCGCTGGTCCATCTGAGGGCACCTGGACCTCAGAGAACCGAGCCACAGTGGCTGAGCTGAGGTTGGACAAGCGCGGCCGGTTCTGGTGCCGGACCAACACGTCGTCGTCCTCTGGCGGGACTAGGATGTGGTTTTTGTACATAAAGTTCAGCATCGGGTACCTCTGAGTCAGGACCGTTAAGCGGTAGCGGGTCATGGAGAAGTGTCGCGAGTGCACCATGCGGTTCACGCCCTGCGCCTGCTCCTCTTCCTCCCCCTCCTCGGCCGGCTGGATGTCCGAGCCTTCCTCAGCGTTCCCGCCCTCCAGGGCCACCTCCCTCGGGCCTCCTGAGGCCCCGACGACTCCACCCGCCTCAGCCTCAGGCATGGAGTCACCCCTGCGAGGCTCGGAGTTGCGGTCCACACCGTCACGGGCTCCGGCCTGGGCCCCTGCCGCACTTGCAGGGCCTTCCTGCCCGCCAGGGGCCAGATCTCCATCCCCCGTGGTAGACATGGCGGACGGCAGTTACCTCAGCCGGGCGGGCGACGATGGCAATGGCGCAGGTGGTGGCACCCGAAGTGGCTGCCCTGAGAGGAGGCTGAGGGAAGTGAGATGGACCGAGGCAGTCACGGAAGGGACCACAGAGGAGGCCCCACGACCGGGAGGGTAGGCGGCCAATGGCGGAAGCGTCCGACGGAAGTCGGGCCTCAGGCAGTGGAGCCAGGCCACAGTCGAGGGGCGGGGCCGGAACAGTTAACGGTGGCATGTGACCCCTCGTCACGAGCTTTGGGCTCATTTGCTGACAAACAAGGATTGACGTGCTCTGTGTCCAATGAACGGCCAAGGCCCTTGGTTGTCAAATTGCTCACAATTGCCTACTTGTTCTTTGACGCGTTAGGGTTCTGACATGTCTGGAGGTCTTCTAGGCTCGTGTCCTTTATGTAATTGTGCAGGAAAGTATTTATGAAGGCATCCTGGGCCATGTGAACTGAGAGAAATTTCCCACCTGGGAATTTCCACCTGGTAATGGCTCATGTGAATAGAGACAGGGTCATAAAAATGTTGTATATCTCAGATGTTAGCAGTACTAAAAACCTCCGAAGAAGAGAAAGAGAATTTGGACAATTTAACTTAGTGAAAAATAGTTGGAAAAGAGTAGACAAATTGAAATGAATGCAGTCAGAACTGAATGTTGAGAAGTGTTGGAGAAGTTAGGAGCTAGAAGGTGTATAATGAACCCAGACAAATTCACTTAAAGCTTTGAAGACTGAATAAAAAAAGAGAGGTTTCTTTAAAGGATCAGGTCATCTTCTAAGTGCTAAGCATGACAGACCTTAAAAGGGCCCTCTTCCTAGGATGCTTCAGAGGCAACAGTCCCAGACTTTTTATTGATCTCAAGATCCACTGAGTCCAGACCCCAAGTGTAATTTTGAAAGTTATACAGAAATTAACTGCTTTTACAGTCATTCTGTAAAAAAAGTTTTGTAGCACTAAAAATATTTTTTGAAAAAGACATAGCCAATTATATCTGGATGTTACATTTAGGAAAAATACTAATAAGTTTCATAATTGTAAAGAGGGGATTTTTTCCCTTCCATTCAGTTCTTTTCCAACCGAAGTTCAGTGTTTGTATTTCTCCTCTGTCTCACCTCGTGAATGGAGCATGGTGTTGCTGTAAATCATTGGTTTAAATTTGGAAGGCAATGTCAGTAATCTCTAATCCAAAATTCTCAGTATAAAGACAGCAAAAAAGAGGCAGAATCCCAATCTGAGGTCTGAGTTGGTTTAACATTTGCTGCTCTAAATGATCTTGAAACAGTTACTTATCATTTCTAGGCCTCAGTTTTATCATCTGTATAGGTGGCATTCAATGAAAATATGAGTGAGGTAGATGGAAGAAGATGGAATTATATTTAGGATACTGAACTTTTGTTGAAAATGTGTTTGTAGTTGGATTTTGCCTTCTATATGTAGTTTTTCTTTTTTATTTTGTAAAATCTAATAATATTTTCTTTTTTATTGGTTTTAACATCATAAATTTGTACATCTTTTCTCATCCAGAAATGAATTTTATACTTTCTTCTTTTTGGAGATCTTCCGAATGTTTACATTTAACTCCTTAATTTGGAATCAATAATGACTCACAGTGTTAAGATTAAAATCTCAGTTGATTTTTAAACAGCTCACCTATAATACCATTTGTTATGCATGAATTCCCCTCTTTAAGGGTGTGTGTGCTTCCGGGGTTGCGCTAGTGGTAAAGAACCTGCCTGCCAATGCAGGAGATGTAAGAGACCCGGATTTGATCCCTGGGTTGGGAAGATTCCGTGGAGGAGGGCATGGCAATCCCTTCCAGTATTCTTGCCTGGAGAATTCTAAGCACAGAGGAACCTGGGCGGGGGTTGGCTATAATCCATAGGGTCACACAGAGTCGAACACAACTGAAGCAACTTAGCATGCACACACATAAGGATGTGTGGCCAAGTTCCCTGTAGCATTTTCTATAAATACAGAAGAGATGCAAGAGAAACACGCATTCTCTTAGCGTTTCAGGCCTGGAAAGGCCTTTACATATGGAATCTAAGACCATTCTTTTTTAAAGTAATTGACCTCCAATTAAAATAAATTTTAAGAAAAAATCTACAAACAAAAACAAGTAAAAATACAATTTTTAAAATTAAAAAAAATATATGGGGAAACTAAGGTTTAGAGCTGCTAACTGGCATCCCCAAAGTCATGCCAGTTAGTACAATAGCCAGGACTAGGACCAATCTCCTGATCTTTAATCTGGAATTGAATCACACTTAACACATCAGCTTTGGCCATCTTCGTTCCTATTGGACCTGTCATAGAACAGTGTCATAGAACATTGACCTCAGACATGGTCTCTCTGAGACCATATTGACAGGAGACAGTTCAGTTCAGTTCAGTTCAGTCCCTCAGTCGTGTCCGACTCTTTGTGACCCCATGAATCGCAGCACACCAGGCCTCCCTGTCCATCACCAACTCCCGGAGTTCACTCAGACTCACGTCCACCGAGTCAGTGATGTCATCCAGCCATCTCATCCTCTGTCTTCCCCTTCTTTCCTGCCCCAATCCCTCCCAGCATCAGAGTCTTTTCCAATGAGTCAACTCTTTGCATGAGGTGGCCAAAGTACTGGAGTTTCAACTTTAGCATCATTCCTTCCAAAGAAATCCTAGGGCTGATCTCCTCCAGAATGGACTGGTGGGATCTCCTTGCAGTCCAAGGGACTCTCATGAGTCTTCTCCAACACCAAGTTCAAAAGCATCGATTCTTCAGTGCTCAGCCTTCTTCACAGTCCAACTCTCACATCCATACATGACCACTGGAAAAAACCATAGCCTTGACTAGATTGACCTTTGTTGGCAAAGTAATGTCTCTGCTTTTGAATATGGTATCTATGTTGGATATAACTTTCCTTCCAAGGAGTAAGCGTCTTTTAATTTCATGGCTGCAGTCACCATGTGCAGTGATTTTGGAGCCCCCAAAAATAAAGTCTGACACTGTTTCCACTATTTCCCCATCTATTTCCGATGAAATGATGGGACCGGATGCCATGATCTTCATTTTCTGAATGTAAAGAAGGTCATACATGACTAAACATCCCCCTCTCTTGGCTAAAATGAATGTCTACAACTTCTTTACCAATTACATCTTTATTCTGGGTCTAGTCCCCTCTCCTTACAGGTAAGATTTACTCAAATACCAATCAGAGAATTGCCTCAGCTACCTAAAGACATCTAATCTGGACAAAACCCCTGTTTCCTTGAAGGAAAAACTTCCCCAAATAACTCATCCAAACCCCAGCCTCTGTAACAGGTTCTTTCTGATACTTGGGAAGACATCACATGGTTCCTCCATGATGTGTGTTCTCCCTTACTGCAATGAATAGTAAACTGAACTCCCTCAACTACAGGCATGTTTTTGTGATCTTTGGCTGGAGGACACTGACTGCTTAAAACAGTTCCATCTTTACACTGTAATACATGAACTCAAACAAGTGAGTCAAAAGGCATTGAAAGTTTTATCTCAGAAAAGGCTTCTCAGAGGAGGGAGGTTTTGGACCCACAAGATGGGCAACAGGCCCGAACTAAGGACAACGAAGACAGAATGTTGTCTCTGTGTGGCTCTTGTTAAAATGGACTTGTAAACCCCAGTGGGTCCTTGGCTGTAAAAAAGCCTGCAGCCTTCCCTGGTGGCTCAGACGGTAAAGTGTCTGTCTGCAGTGCGGGAGACCTAGATTCGATCCCTGTGTTGGGAAGATCCCCTGGAGAAGGGAATGGCAACCCACTCCACTACTCTTGCCTAGAAAATCCCATGGACAGAGGAGCCTAGTAGGCTACAGCCCATGGGGTTGCAGAGAGTCGGACATGACTTCACTTTCACTTTCATTTTCACTTTAGGAATAGGAAGGTCCGTCTAATCAAAGCTATAATTTTTCCAGTAGTCATGTATAGATGTGAGAGTTGGACCATAAGGAAACTGAGCACCAAAGAATTGATGCTTTTGAACCTTGGGATTGGAGAAGACTCCTGAGAGTCCCTTGGACTGCGAGGAGATCAAACCAGTCAATCCTAAAGGAAATCAGTCCTGAATATTCATTGGAAGGACTGATGTTGATGCTGAAACTCCAATATTTTGGCCACTTGATGTCAAGAACTGACTAATTTGAAAAGACTGGGGAAGATCTTGGGAAAGATTGAAGGCATGAGGAGATGGGGACGACAGAGGATGAGATGGTTGGATGGCATCATTGACTCAATAGACATTGGTTTGAGTAAACTCCAGGAGTTTTGATGGACAGGGAAGCCTGGTGTGCTGCAGTCCATGGGGTGGCAAAAAATTGGACATAAGTGAACGACTGAACTGAACTGAGGGGTAGGAAAAGGAGGCAGATGTTGTTTGTGGGCAGAGGGCAGGCCTGGGTGATGTGATGGAGGTCCTGGGGTGAGGAAGGTCCTTAATTAGGGCACTCCCATTTCCTATCCCATGCTGTGACAGGACTGCCTCCATTCTTCTTTAGCAGAGAAGCACATACTCCCAGGTAGATGGGGTTTTTTTCCCCTATAAGAAGTTGTGACCCCTTTGACTGTAGCCCACCAGGCTCCTCTGTCTATGGGATTTTCAAGGAAAGACTACTGGAGCGGGTTACACTTCCTTTCTGCAGGGGATCTTCCCAACCCAGGGATCGAATCTGGGTCTCCTAATTATTACCATCTGAGCCACCAGGGAAGTTGCCCCACCCATGAAACCAGAGTATTAATGCTTTCTTTGTTTCCTCCTATCTCTGTACATTCATTTTCAGAACTTTTAACAAGACCATCACTATTCACTTTAGAGGAGATAGCATGTTACCAAACTAAGCAAACAAAACAAGAGAAATCATACAAGTGTCTTTCCAGGTCAGGAACAACTAGTCTGTCCACTTGAAGCTATAGGACAAACACTCCAGCCCCTAGTCATTTAAGCATTCACTGAGCACATGTAAGCACCTACTATATACCTGGAATTATGTTCGGACTTGGGGACTCAGGTATCTAAGACCCATGGCTTGTTCTGGTTTACGATCTACAGGGTTAGACAGACACTTGGGCAATGACGACTCACTCTGTCCAGTGCTGTAATAAGGATGAGCACAAGTGTTAAGGAAGCATGGGAGAGTGGATGATTAGCTATGGCCAGTAGATGAAGGGGGTGGGCTGGTGCCTGGGACAGTGTGGAAGAGGGGGCATTTCAGGGGATCCTGAAGCTAGGAGTTCAAGTGGCAGTAAAAAGGCAGGGGCAAGGAGGTTCCTGTAGGTAAAGGAAGCAGCATGAAGAGTGGCAGAAATGTGTTGGTGTGTACCTAGCCGGGGAGCTAGAGCAGAGTGGCAGATGGGCCTTTAAAGTAGATAGGGCCGTGAAAGCTCCAGTAAAGACTTTGCCCTTTGCCCTGAAAAGGAGGTTGGCCTCCAAAGCAAAAAACCATTGAGATGATGGTAGAGCTAGCAGAAGAGTTTTGGTGCATTTAGGAATGAGTTGAGTCAAGAAAAGTTCTGCTAAGGCCCTCCAAGGTCTTTCTGGCAAGTTTTAGGATCCCATGCTTTTCTTCTTTATAAAAGTAATACATATTTTTTGTACAACAGATTAATAAACCATATAAGACTAAAGAGGGAAACAAAAATTCACACATATCTTGCCCTTACAAATGAAGAAGATAATAATAGAAATATAAGCAAAAGACATGGGTAGATAAATCATAGATAAATATGAATGATTTTTAAACATATGGACAAATGGCTTTTGAACATATGGAATTATGCTCAAACAATTCAAATTAAAATTACATTGAGGTAATGATAATGATTAGCATTTATTAAGTACTTATATGTTGGGCACTATTTTAAACACATAGGTTATGTTATTTACTCCTTGCAACAGCCTTATGATGTGAGTACTGTTATTATCCATCTTTTGCAAATAAGGAAACCAAAACACAGAGATGTTTAGCAACATTCTCAAGGATACACAGCCAGTAAGAAATAGAGCCTGAATTGAGAAGATAAAAATCACCCTTAATCTCACTATCTAGAAATGATCATTCTGCTGTTTAGCAAATAGTTCAGTTTCATTTTTCTGGGTTGGCAAGGAACTCTGATTGTTAATTCTTCCTTTGATTAGAGAATCCCAGTCTCCAACCCTTAAATAATAGGAAGTTGGCTGTTGATTGCAAACAGATATTCTTGATCCTGTTACGTTTTCTGTCCCTTGTTGTTAAAAGCTGTGTGGCTTAGGGTAAACTTGCCCATGGTCCTTAGTTTCATCTTAACAAAGAGAATAATTACCACCCCACAGGGTTTTTGTGAATATTTAACATGATAATATACAATGAGCATTATCAGAATTAAGGGTTATTAGTGAGGTTTCTCTCGGAGAAAACAATGGCACCTCACTCCAGTACTCTTGCCTGGAAAATCCCATGGATGAAGGACTAGTAGGTTCCAGTCCATGGGGTCGTTAAGAGTCAGACATGACTGAGTGACTTCACTTTCACTTTTCACTTTTCACTTTCATGCATTGGAGAAGGAAATGGCAACCCGCTCCAGTGTTCTTGCCTGGAGAATCCCAGGGACGGTGGAGCCTGACGAGCTGCCGTCTATGGGGTCGCACAGAGTCGGACACGACTGAAGCGACTTAGCAGCAGCAGCAGCAGCAGTGAGGTTTGTCTGGGTTTTCTCATCTTCTAAGCATGTCCTTTTTATTCAGAGGAAGCAGAATTTTAATTTGGTCCTCTTGTCCACACTCAATCAGTAAATGCTTGCCTTCTGTACAGAAGAAATGCCCCCTCCCCCACTTTTATGTTCTTAGTAATTTTCATGGGAATCTTCCTCCCAAATTGTCCTATAGCGGCGTCCTCTTTGGAATTCAGGTTGGTTTGTTTTTTTAATTTTTTAAAATGTATTTATTTTACTTGGAGGCTAATTACTTTACAATATTGTATTGGTTTTGCTATACATTGACATGAATCCACCATGGGTGTCGAATTCAGGTTTTAGTCAAAGAACACTTACAGGGGATCATTGCTGACTACAACTTGTCACCCAGTGCCACCCTCAAACAGTCTTATATTACCACCATTTCTGTTTCCTTCATAGCTTTGAACTTTTCCCATTTAATACATTTTATCTTTGTTTTTATTACTCCTGTCCTAACTCCCCAGCCTCCCCGAGCACCACCAAGAATTAAGTGCCACAAAAGCAGAGCTTATTGTCTGTTTTCTTCACTATGTCCCCCAAACACCTAGAATGATATCTGGAACAGAGTAAATACTCAGACATTTATTTATTTACTTTAAAGATTTATTTATGAATGTCTGCACTGCATCTTCATTGCTGCAGTGGTTCTTCTATAGTTGCAGCAAGCAGGGTCTAGTCTCTAGTTGCAGGGTGCAGGCTTCTCACTGTGGAGGCTTCTCTTGTTGTGGAGCATGGCTCTAGGCACGTGGGCTCAGCAGTGGCTCCCGGACTCTAGAACACAGGTTTCCTGGACCAGTAATTGAACCCACATCCCCTGCATTGGCAAGCGGATTCTTTACCCCTGAGCCACCAAGGAGGCCCCTTAAACATTTGTTAAATGACTATAAACAACTTGCTTCCTCTGTATTGGTTAATTGTACAAGTTACCGAGTCAAATGCTACTCTGTGTAGGATCCCATTTATGAATTTGGAGAGCCCCCAGTGGGTGAGATTAAAGTTGAGCCTTGAATGTCGGTAAAGTTTGGGTAATTTCTCTATATACCGGTACATCTCATATTGCTGGAGGAATGGTAAAAAATCTGCGTGCAACGCCGGAGACCCAAGTTCAATCGCTGGCTTGGGAAGATCCCCTGGAGGAGGAAATGGCAACCCACTCCAGTCTTCTTGCTGGGAGAATGCCATGGACCGAGGAGCCTGGTGGGCTGCAGTCCACGAGGTTGCAAAGAGTCAGACATGACAGAGTGACTAACACACACACATAAGTATCTTTAGATTGAGGGGGACAAGTTCACAGGGAAAAAAAAAGTCATTCAATTTGGTCATTAAAAGTATATATAAGATGGCAGATAATTGCATCAGTGTTAATATTTGTTTGCTTTGTGGTTAGCTCATTCTAAATTTCAACTTTTGGAGATTAGAGAGGTTACACACTAAATTGCTGTGTCTTTACATAGTGTAAGTTAAAAATCCTCTAAAATTTTCTTCCCCTACTTTGCCACAGGGTCTGAAATTGCCTATCTTAGCATCATTTCATAGGACCTTTCAGAGAGAAGTACATTATATGTTAACATGGAATCACATCCTACCTGAAAATACTATTACTTTTATATCATTAGCCAGGTATTACATTAGGCAGGGTCTTGAGGAATTGGGACAGGAACCTTGAGAGCAGATGAGTAGAGGAATGAAGAAAAGATCTGGGGGCATGGGGTGTTCCCAGGGAAAGGAGGCCTATATGGGGAGTGACAGTGACCCTGATTCTAGGTGCTTGGGGCTGATGGTGGCACTGAGGAGGACAGCAGGGGCCACTCGGAGAAGGCAATGGTACCCCAATCCAGAACTCTTTCCTGGAAAGTCCCATGGATGGAGGAGCCTGGAAGGCTGCAGTCCGTGGGGTCACTGAGGGTCAGACACGACTGAGTGACTTCACTTTCACTTTTTACTTTCATGCATTGGAGAAGGAAATGGCAACCCACTCCAGTGTTCTTGCCTAGAGAATACCAGGGGCGGTGGAGCCTGGTGGGCTGCCGTCTGTGGGGTTGCACAGGGTCGGACACGACTGAGGCGACTTAGCAGCAGCAGAGGCAGTGACACGAGGGGCCACTGCTTGAGAGTTAACAGGATGTTGCTAAAAAAAAGAGGTAAAGGATCTAGGGATGCAAGTCTTGTTCCACTTTGATAGCTTTGCCTCAGGTCAACTTGTCTCTGGAGGTAGTTGGTACTTTAGGACAGAAAGGTGAAGAAGATTCTTTGAGGTTCCATACAGTGAGGGTCTTGAGATGGGACGTAGAGAGGCTGCTTGTGAAGTATGCTATTGTAGCATACCGGAGAAGCAGTCTCCTAATGCCATCCTGAATGGGTGTCTAAGTGACCTTAACTAATTGTAGAACGAGGCCTTCCCCCCAAACTCCCTTTCTCTGATGAACTGCCTTTCACCACTTTCTTACCCCAATTCTAGAGATTAGGCCCGTCTACTACTTAAAGTCACCCATAAGACTATAGCAATATTAGTATGAGCACTAATAGAAACTTCCTTGGGGCCCAGGTAATCTCTGCTGAGTTTAAGAAACAAAACAATAGAAACGGAGTTGGAGGTCTGCACATCCTTTCCTCAAATGGTAACTGGTGTCATGAGTTTGGTGTTTCATTCCCATGTACTTTGCCTACATTGTTGGGAAATGAAAGAGGTTGTTAAATATACACTTATATCCCAAAGTACATAGCATTTTTGGCATGTTTTAAAACTTTATATAAATGGCATCACCGGATCTATGTTCTTCTGTCATTAGTTTGCCTTACACTTTTCTCTACAACCTCCAGGAAATCATTATCCTCAGAGGGGTGTGTGGCTCAAGCTCCAAGGAGTTCTAGTCTCCTCTCCAGAGGAGCCCTTGGGTCCTAGTCACTTTACCTGCAACACTTGGAGCCAGTGAATTAAGGTCGGTCTTAGATGGAGGTGAGCCTCTTCCTCTGTTGTCTTAGCCAAAGTGGAGGGCTGGGCTCACTTGCACCATGTGACCTCCTAGACCATTACCCTGGGAGCCGCACTTTGAAAACCACTACTCTAGAGCAGGAGACAGAGAATGAGATGGTTGGGTGGCATCACTGACTCGATGGACATAAGTTTGAGCAAGCTCTGGGAGTTGGTGATGGACAAGGAGGCCTGGCGTGGTGCAGTTCACGGGGTTGCAAAGAGTCAGACCCGACTGAGCGACTGAACTGACTGACTGCTCTGCTAAGTATAAAATGAAGACAAGACGTTATGGACACCCCAGTGATGAATCACTTGTCTCCAAATTTCTTTTGATTTAAACATCAGTGCAAAGATCCTTAAAGAAGCTGACAGTTACTGAAGGTGGCTTACTGGAACCCTTAACCATGCACATGGTTCGGTTAAAAGTGCATTGTGTACTAGTGAGTACAAGAGACTACATTTCTACAGCACAATGATGAAGGCACAAGTCAAGTAAGCTAATTTGAAAACTGCTTCAATTGGTTTCTCAGGAAGGCTTTTAAACCACTCTTAGTTTGCAGTAAGGATTCTGATATTTTACAGCTGTCGGTGTATACCTATGACAAAAGTACTTCACGAGAACCAAACTATGGATGTTCAAGGATGCAGTAAATAATGTATCTGGCAGAAAAGTGGAGACCATTAAAATTCTAAGAAGAAAGCGGTGGTTTTAAAACCTTTTAAAAGCTGCTTATTAGGTACCTAGAAACTTTTTGTAAAAGAAGGTATAAGCAGTGCAGCGTATGTTTAAGCTATTCTCTAATGATCTTTAACGCCCTTGGCTCACTGCAGCTTGCATTCAAGAAAGTCATGTTTATTTTAGGCTTCTTCTTCCTCTTCTTCTGGTTAATCATTTTCTTCCTCTTGTGTTGCTTCTTCTCTCTTGATTCTTCCCCTGTGTCATCGTCATCATTCTGTGTGTCTTGTCTTGTTGAGTAAAATACTGATCTTGTACACTCATGAAAGAACTGCAATTGACCTTCAGGAATTTTACCTGTATCAACCCCACTTAGTATTCTAAATTTAGGAGTTTCCAGAGTACAAAAGTAGCTGAAGTATGAGTCCTTGAAAGTTGTTTTGTACCCTATTCTGGAAGTTCCATTTTCTTTGCTATCCTGTTCCTTAATGCATTCTGAGTGACATTCTTCTTCCAATGTATTCAGCACCCAATGCAGCCTATAACTTGTGGTCCGTGAGAACAGAAGGATCAAAATCATCCAGGTATGACTTTATTAGATATGATTCAGTCAACACCTCATTTGAGAAATAGTCACTGGATTCAGCGAAGTTCAACTGTGAAATTCGTAGGCTCTCCAGCATCTGAGAACTTGTGGACAAGTATTTCAGGTGCTCGAAAATAGGCTCATGGACTTTCTGAATCATATTTCTGAGAATTCTGCATTCTTCAAAACTTTCATGCCAAGATAAAGAATTCTTTCAGGGTGACTTTTACCGTCAGACTTTTCCTCAAGTTTTCTTTTTGATTTCCTGAACAACTGCCTCCGCAATACCTGGTTTCCATTTATTTTCGTCATCTGTAAGCTCATAAGATGATTTTGTATCTCCTATCGTACAGGTTGATAGAGGCATACTTTCTCTCAGTATCGTGAATTACTTTATGATGTTTAGATTTTGTTTTTGCCTAGTCTAACTGGAAGTTTCTGGGGCATTAAGTTGCTTAACGATATTAATCAAGTCCTGAAAACAGCTTACACATGCTACATCTTTCTTGGGAAGCCTGAGGAATTTGCCTCCCCTCAACAGTTTTTTCTTCCTTCCTGTTCTCAACAGCATGGTTTCCCTGAATTGTGGCACATTCCAGTCTCCGTGC
This sequence comes from Bos taurus, assembly GCF_002263795.3. Lineage (NCBI taxonomy): Eukaryota > Metazoa > Chordata > Mammalia > Artiodactyla > Bovidae > Bos > Bos taurus. Next base: position 5,583,531 of record NC_037357.1, read on the forward strand.
CACAGACCCTGTGACAGAAAACAGTCTCCTGCACACAGCTTAAGGGTCTTTTGCTTTCCCACCTCAGAGCCTTTATGTTCCTCTGGTGAACTATGAGGCCAAGTTGCTCAAGTGTCCTCCATCATCTCATTAAGATACACAGGCCAGGAGGGTGTGGGTGGGGAAAGATGGTGGGCAGCCCAAGGCACCGTAGTCTGTCTTTCTGGCCCCTTGAGGTGGGATCCCTCCACTGACTTTCAAGAGCTGCCTCCCCTAAATCAAAGTAAATGTTGAAAGGCTTCAACCCTCCCTTGGACACGACTGCCATCTTCCCCTCCTCCCTTCCATCCTTCACAGCACAGGCTCTGGTTGGGCCAGTAGAGCTGGTTTTATGTCACTTTCATCCAACATAAAACCTCAATAGCTCTGGCTGTGAAGTGGGGGCAGAGGTGAGAGCCAACTGCAAAGGTGGCCTCAGTGGTTCTGCTGGGACCAGGGGGATGTGGGGCCAGGGGACTGCTTGGGTGAGGGGGCTGCAGGCCTGGGGGCTGCTGGGGTGAGGGGGTGTGGGCTGGGGGCTGCTGGGGTGAGGGGGCTGCTGGGCAAGGTGGTGTGGGGCCATGGGTCTGCTGGGGTGAGGAGCCTGTGGTGCCAGGGAGCTGCTGAAGTGAGGCGGGTGTTGGGCCAGGGGGCTGCTGGGGTGAGGAGTCTGTGGTGCCAGGGGGCTGCTGGGCCAGGGGCTGTGGGGCCATTGGCTGCTGGGGTCAGAGAGCTGCGGGGCCAGGTGCGTGTGGGGCCAGAGGGCTGCTGGGTGAGGAGGCTGTGGTTCCAGGGGGCTGCTGTGGTGAGGGGGGTGTTTGGCCAGAGGGCTGCTGGGGTGAGTAGGCTGTGGGGCCAGGGGGCTGCCGGAGTGAGGGGGGTGTGGGGCCCTCTGGCTGCTGGGGTGAGGAGGCCGTGGGGCCAGGGTCTGCTGGGGCCAGGGGGTTGTGTGCAGCCATGGGGCTGCTGGGGCCAGGGGGCTGCTGGGGTGAGGAGGCTGCGGAACCAGGGGGCTGCTGCAATGAAGAGGGTGTTGGGCCAGGGGGCTGCTGGGGTGAGGAGGCTGTGGGGCCAGGGGCTGCTGGGGTGAGGGGGCTGTGGGGGCAGGGGGCTGCTGGGTTGAGGAGGCTGTGGGGCCAGGGGGCTGCTGGGCCAGGGAGGGGTGTGGGGCTAATAGGCTGCTGGAGTGAGGGGGCTGTGGGGCCGGAAGCCTGCTGGGTTGAGGGGACTGCGGGGCTGGGTGCTGCCAGGGAGGGTGCTCGGCTTTGGCCTACGCGACAGCCACCCCTGCTGGGTGACCAGGATTAGGCAAGGATGGCTGAGGAGCAGAGCCCCTTCCTGGGATGGAAAGTCTGGTGGCCTCAACGCAGGCCAGGACCTCACTGTCCGACTAGGAGATTCCCTCCATGTCACCTGGCCTTGAGCTGGCCTTGAAATCTGACCAAGGCCAGGGCACGTCAAACGGGAGCAACGAGGCTCAGGGAAGGTTGGCCCCTGCTGTTCCCTCCAGCAGGTTTCTCCAACTGGTCCTGCGGCCTCTAAGCCTAAGAGAATTTGCTGCAAAAAGGTGATTGACAGGCCATCTCTTCTTTGCCCCTCCCCCTGCCACCCCCCACTTGGCTTTTTTTGAAGAGGGGCTCATTGGTCCTCTCTCTAAGCAGACCCCAGGAACAAGGCCCTGTTTAGGAGTCCCATCATGCCATATGCAAGTGAATCCAGACAGGGAGCTTTTAACATACAATAGGTGTAAGTTCCACCAAGGGGCGGCATTTATTCCCACTATTACAAACTGCAATCAGACTTTCCCTTTGTATACCACTCTTTGGTCCTAGGTTAAGAGTAGTGTCGGAGAAGGCAATGGCACCCCACTCCAGTACTTTTACCTAGAAAATCCCATGGATGGAGGAGCCTGGTAGGCTCCAGTCCATGGGGTCACTAGAGTCGGACACGACTGAGCGACTTCACTTTCACTTTTCACTTTCATGCATTGGAGAAGGAAATGGCAACCCACTCCAGTGTTCTTGCCTGGAAATCCCAGGGACGGGGAAGCCTGATAGGCTGCCGTCTGTGGTGTCACACAGAGTCGGACACAACTGAAGTGGACTTAGCTTAGCTTAGCTTAAGAGTAGTGTGATTTTGTGCCAAATGGCCTGGAGGTCAATGCTCAGACATTCCCGAAAATGTCTAGAAGGGCCCTTAGACATCCTGGAATCCAGCGGTTTTCCAAACTTCGGTGCACATAGGAAGCACCCTAAGGGCTTGTGGGACCACAGATTGCTGAGCCCCATCCCAGTGGTGAGGATTCTGGATCTGGGGAGACCTGAGAGTTTGCATTGCCAAGGACTTCTCGTGTGAGGTTCATGCTGCTGGTCTGGCCACTGCACTTGGAGAACCACGGGTCTAATCCAACGTCTGCATTTCATAGATGGATCAGCTGAGGCAGAACCCCAGCTGGGTTCCAGATTTGGCATTAACGCTTACCAGGTGTTATGACTTTGCAATCTCATTTAGCTGTTCTGGGCCTGCGTTTTCTCATCTACAAAATTAGGTAAGAGCCTCGGTCATTCCTACCCCGGGTTCAGTTTGCAGGTGGCTGCTATTGGGTAGTTACTCAGGCTTTTAGTAACAGCCCTCTGGTTTGGTGTGGCGCTGTCACGTGGTTCTCAGGTCCGTGAGCTTCCACAGCTTCCCTCTGGTTCCTGGGTCGGGTTTAGGCCCTGCCTTTCCTGTGTGGAGCACTGAGAGACGAAGATGCTATCAGGTGGAGGGTAGGACCTAAAGCTTTGTGCTTTTTGCTGTGGTTTTCTCATTTTGCAGGTGCCTCTTATGTTTGCTTACATTTCTAAGAATATTGGTTTTCTTTTCTGATGTAGAAAGTTTCCCAATGTTTTCCTTTTCTGTTTCCTTCATATTCTTTGAATTTAAAAATTCTTTACCATCTGATCATAAGGCTATTCTAGGATATATTTTCTTATTTTCCTTGTGATTTTTTATGTTGTATACCCTTATCCCTCTGGAGTTATTTTGACATGTGTTATGAAGTTTGGATCTTGGGTGACTTTCCTTTTCTTGTAAATGGCTAAACTCTGGCATCATTTGTTGAGTAATCCCTTTCCTCTCTTTGGATGTCTGGCTGTGCATTCTTAGCACTCTAAGAATGTAGAATAGGTGGGAGTGAGATGTTTGTGCAAGCCCATTTTTTTCAGATGGGGAAGTTGAGGCCCAGAGCAGCTAACTGGATTTCCTAAGGTCATGTGAGTGAATGGAGAAGCTCTGACTTCTTTTGTGTGTGTGTGTTTTTTTTGGCCGTGCTGAGGCTTCATTGCTGTGCTCGGGCTTTCTCTAGTTGGGGCGAGCAGTGGCTTTTCTTGCTGCAGAGCATGGGCTCTGGAGTGCAGGTTCAGTCGTTGTTGCCCATGGGCTTCGTTGCTCCTTGACATGTGGAACCTTTTCGGAGTAGGAATGGAACCCGTGGACCCTGCAGTGGCAGGAGGATTCTTAACCTCTGAGCCACCAGGAAAGTCCAGATGTCTGTGACTTCTAATCTGAGTTTGAGATATATAGGTCTGCTTGTCTGTCTAGCTCCAGGGACATTTGACAGGGGCAGGTTAACTGACCAGCCACAAAGTAAATGAGCATGACCTAGGGTCTCTGAAAGGTAGAGACCAGCCTTCCTCAGCCATCCCAGAGAAACTAGAAAATATTACTGCACACCTATGTTCAAAGTGCCCTGGTGGTTCAGTGGTAAAGAATCTGCCTGCAGTGCAGGAGATGTGGGCGCTGTGTAGGAGATTCAGATTCAATTCCTGGGTTGGGAAAATCCCCTGGAAGTGAAAATGGCAACCCACTCCAGCCTTCTTGCCTGGAGAATCCCATGGACAGAGGGGCCTGGTGGGCTACAGTCCATGAGGTCAGAAAGAGTTGGACACGACTGGGCACACACGCATTCAGTTACCTTTTCGGTGCTGGTGGTGGTTGTGAGAATATTTAAGATCAACTTTCTTAGCAACTTTGAAGAAGGATACAACATAGTATTGTTAACTATAGTCACCATACTTGATATTAGATCCCCTGAACTTGTTCATCTTATAGTTGGAAGTTTGTATCCCTTGAACAACATGTCCTCATTTCCCGTCCCTGCAGCCCCTGGCAGCCACCATTCTACTCTCTGTTTCTGTGAGTTTGGCTCAATTTTCGATCCCACATATAGGTGAGATCATACAGTATCTGTCTTTCTCTGACTTATTTCACTTAGCATAATGCGTTCATGGTTTATCCATGTTGTCTTGTCATTCAGGATTTCCTCCTTTTTATGACCAAATAATGTTTCATTGTGTATATATGTATATACGTTTACACACATGTTTTGTTTATCCATTCGTGTACAGGCACTTTGATTGTTTCCATGTCTTGGCTCTTGTGAATAATGTTGCAATGAACAAGGGGCTGCAGACATTTCTTTCGGTAGTTATTAAATTCTCTTTGGCTATATGTCCAGAAGTGGGATTTCTGAGTCATATGGTTTTAGTTTTAATATTTTGGAGGAAACCTTATGCACTTTTACATAGTGCCTGTTCCAAGTTACATTCCCACCAACAGTGTACAAGGGTTCCCTTTCCTTTAATATCCTTGCCAACACTTGTTTTGTCTTTTTGATAATAGTCATTTGAACAGTATTGAATGAGTTCATATATTAACCATTTCTCAGATAGATGATTTGAAGAAATTTTCTCCCACTCCATAGATTGGCTTTTCATTTTGTTGTTTCCTTGGCTGTGCATGAGCTTTTTTATTTGATGTAGTCTCACTTGTCTATTTTTGCATTTGCTGCCTGTACTTTTAGCGTCATACCCCAACAGTTTTTTTTGTTTTTTTTGCCAAAACCTAGGTCAAGGAGCTTGTCATAGGAAAGCTGTGTTTTATTCCAAGAGTTTCATGGTTTCAGGTCTTAAATTTAAGTCTTTAACCCATTTCAAGTGAATTGTTGTGAGTGCTATAAGATAGGAGTCCAATTTTATTCTTCTCATGGGGATAACTTGTTTTACCCAGTACCATTTATTGAAGAGTCTTTTCCCGCTAAATATTCTTGGCTCCCTTGTGAAATATTAGTTGACCGAGTATGCATGGGCTTATTTCTGAGCTCTTGATTCCGTTCCATTGTTCCATGCTGTTTCAAATACTATACTTTGTAATATAGTTTGAGATCAGGCAGTGTGATCTCTCCAGCTTTGTTGTTCATTCTCAGGATTGTTTGGGTGTTTGGAGTCTTTTGTGTTTCCACACAAATTGTAGATTTCTTTTTCTATTCTGTGAAAAGATGTCATTGGAATTTTGATAGGAATTGCATTGCATGTGTAATTGGCTTTGGGTACTATGGACGTTTTAACAATATTCTTTTTATATAGGAAATGGGGATATCTTTCCCTTTGTTTTTTTTTTTTTTTGTGATTCAAGTAAAGCATTTATTATTCTTATCTTTTGACTTGTTCCATAGATTCTTTTGGGGTTTTATTTTCCTTTTTATTCCCCTTCTGTTGTAGTTGTCAATTTTTGGGCACTATGAAATCTAATGAAGCTTTTAAGCTTTTTTTTTTCCTCAGTCACATTTTTTTATTGTTGTTATCAACCTCTGCCTCTACATTGGGTTTTTGCAGTTCTGTGGAGTTTTCCTTTCTTTTTTTTCTTTGCTCTTTTTTTTAATTTTTAATTTTTTAAACCTATTATCATTTTTTTTTACATTTATTCCTTTGTTTGCTTTTCCTGCTGTTCTTTCCCCCTTGAAGTAAATCTTTATATAAATCTTCTTTAATTATCTCTATTTAACTTCTCATATCTATTCTTTATTTCTTTCCTTTCCTCTCAACATATTTGTTAGTTTTATTTTCGTTGCTTTATTTCCCAATTGGTACCTTTCTTTAGTTTTGATTTGCAGTTTGTACTTTCGTGAGTTTTGTTCTGGTAGATATAATTTTTGGTTTCCTTTCTTTGCCAGGTCAATCTTTGTACTTTATTTTTGTTGGACTGTTTTGATTTCTCTTATGGTTGTATATGTATATGTGTATATTCAGTCACACTTTTTATGGTCCCATCCCTTCATGGGAAATAGATGGGGAAACAGTGGAAACAGTGTCAGACTTTATTTCTGAGGGGCTCCACAGTCAATGCAGATGGTGATTGCAGCCATGAAATTAAAGACGCTTACTAGTTGGAAGGAAAGTTATAACCAACCTAGATAGCATATTCAAAAGCAGAGACATTACTTTGCCAACAAAGGTCCATCTAGTCAAGGCTATGGTTTTTCCAGTACTCATATGGGTGTGAGAGTTGGACTGTGAAGAAAGCTGAGTGGCTGAGTACTTTGGCCACTTCATGCAAAGAGTTGACTCATTGGAAAAGACTCTGATGTTGGGAGGGATTGGGGGCAGGAGGAGAAGGGGACGACAGAGGATGAGATGGCTGGATGGCATCACTGACTCGATGGATGTGAATTTGAGTGAACTCTGGGAGTTGGTGTTGGACAGGGAGGTCTGGCGTGCTGGGATTCATGGGGTCACAAAGAGTTGGACACGACTGAGCAACTGAACTGAACTGAACTGAGGGTTGGTGCTCTAGTAGTGTAGAGTCTTGAAGTCAGTGCTCCCACTGCAAAGGCTCAGGGCTTGACCTCCATTCAGGTACAAAGATTCCACAAGTGGCTTGTTATGGCGTTAAGTGAGTTTGAAACAAATACCCCAAAATGAGAATCTGATGATGAACCCCAGACAAATGACAGTTACAGAGGCAAATAATAATCAAAATAATGAAATATATACATATACATTCATGAGCAAAGTCAAAACAGTCCAACAAAAATAAAGTACAGGAGATCCACCCAGAAAACAAAGGAAATCAACAATTATATTTACCAGTTAAGAACAAAACTAACTAAAGCACAAACTGGAAAACAAAACTAAAGCAAGGTGCCAAGTGGGGAATAAAGCAATGGAAACAAAACTTACAAATATGTTGAAAGGAAAGGAAGGAAATAAAAGAGAAAAAATAGATATGCAAATTTAAATAGAGGTTAATGAAGAAGATTTATATACATTAAAGATTAACTGCAAGGAGAAAAGAAGAGTAGGAAATGCTAACAAACGAATAAATGTAGAGAATATATAATAGGCTTAAAAAATTAAAATTATAAAAAAGAGAAAAGAAGAAAAAAAATGGAAGAAGAAAGGAAAAAGGAAAACTATATAGAACTGCAAAAGCCCAACAGAGGCAGAAGTTTACAACAACAATAAAAAGTGTGACTGAATATACACATATACATCCCTTTCTGTCTTCTTCAATTTCTGTCCTCAGTGTCTTATTGTTTTGGTGTATAGATCTTTTGACCTCCTTGGTTAAATGTATTTCTAAGTATTTTACTGTGTTTGGTGTATTGTAAATGAGATTATTTTCATTATTTCTTTTTCAGATACTTTGTCCTTAGTGTATAGAAATGCAACTGACTTTTATATGTTGATCGTAGGTCTTGCAAATTTACCAAATTCACTGAGTTTAAAATTTTTTAATGCAGTCTTTAGGTTTTCTGTATATAAGATCATATCATCTGCAAACAGACTATTTAACTTCGTCCTTTCTGATTTTGATGTCTTTTATTTTTCTTGCCTACTTTCTCTGAGACTTGAGTACAATCCTGAATAGAAGTGGTGAAAGTGGGCACCCTTATCTTGTTTCTGTTCTTAGAGGAAAAGCTTTCAATTTTTCTGCATTGAGGATGATGTTATCTGTGGGCGTATGCAGGTGGCCTTTATTATGTTGAAGTATGTGCCTTCCAACCTAATTTGCTGAGATTTTTTTTTTATCATGAAAGGATGTTGAGTTTTGTCAAATTCTTTTTTTTGCCACTTGTTGAGATGATCATATGATTTTATCTTTCATTCTATTAATGTGACATTTACTGATTTGCATAATTTGAACCTTCCTTGCATCCCAGGGGTAAATCCCTCCTGATTGTGTGCTATGGAATTCAATTTGATAGTGTTTTGTTGAGAAATTTTGCGTCTACGTTTATTAGGAATATTGGTTCATAATTTCTTATAATATCCTCATCTGGTTTTGGTATTAGAGTAATGCTGGTCTCATAAAAGAAGTCTGGGAGTGTTCCCACCTCTTTGAATTTTTGGTAGTTGAGATGGATTGGCATTCATTCTTTAAATGTTTGGTAAAATTCACCAGGGAAGCCATCTGGCCTTGGAATTTTATGTGTTGGGAGTTTTTTGATTACCAATTCAGTCTCCTTATTTGTTACTGTTCTGTTCAGATTTTCAGTATGTTCATGATTCAGTCTTTGTAGGTTGTATGATTCCAGTAATTTATCCATTTCTTGTAGGTTATCCGGTTTGTTTGTGTAATTGTTCATGCTGCTGCTATTCAGTCGCTTCAGTCGTGTCCGACTCTGTGCGACCCCATAGATGGCAGCCCACCAGGCTCCTCCACCCATGGGATTTTCCAGGCAGGAGTCCTGGAGTGGGGTGCCATCGCCTTCTCTGGTAATTGTTCATAGTTATCCCTTAAAATCCTTTGTATTTGTGTGGTATCATTTATAATGGTTCCTTCTCATTTATAATTTTGCATCTTCTCTTACTTTTCATGACTAGTTCTAACTATAAGTTTTTCAATTTTGATTATCTTTTCAAGGAACCAACTTTTAGTTTCATTGATCTTTTTTCTGTTTTCATGTTCTCTATTTCATTTATTTACAAATCTTTATTTCCATGTTTTTCTTAACTTTGGGCTCAATTTTTTTCTAGTTTATTGAGGTATAATGTGTGGTTGTTTGAAATATTTTTCTAAAATTAATGTAGGCACTTATTACTATAAACTTTCTTCTTTAAAATGTTTTTGATAACTGTGGCTTTGTAGTAGAGCCTGAAGTCAGGTAGGTTGATTCCTCCAGTTCCATTCTTCTTTCTCAAGATCGCTTTGGCTATTCAAGGTTTTTTGTTTTTCCATACAAATTGTGAAATTATTTGTTCTAGCTCTGTGAAGAATACTGTTGGTAGCTTGAAAGGGATTGCGTTGAATCTATAAATTGCTTTGGGTAGTATACTAATTTTCACTATATTGATTCTTCCAATCCATGAACATGGTATATTTCTCCATCTATTAGTGTCCTCTTTGATTTCTTTCACCAGTGTTTTATAGTTTTCTATATATAGGTCTTTAGTTTCTTTAGGTAGATATATTCCTAAGTATTTTATTCTTTTCGTTGCAATGGTGATAGGAATTGTTTCCTTAATTTCTCTTTCTGTTTTCTCATTATTAGTGTATAGGAATGCAAGGGATTTCTGTGTGTTGATTTTATATCCTGCAACTTTACTATAGTCATTGATTATTTCTAGTAATTTTCTGGTGGAATCTTTAGGGTTTTCTATGTAGAGGATCATGTCATCTGCAAATAGTGAGAGTTTTACTTCTTCTTTTCCAATTTGGATTCCTTTTATTTCTTTTTCTGCTCTGATTGCTGAGGCCAAAACTTCCAAAACTATGTTGAATAGTAATGGTGAAAGTGGGCACCCTTGTCTTGTTCCTGACTTTAGAGGAAATGCTTTCAATTTTTCACAATTGAGGATAATGTTTGCTGTGGGTTTGTCATATATAGCTTTTATTATGTTGAGGTATGTTCCTTCTATTCCTGCTTTCTGGAGAGTTTTTATCATAAATGGATGTTGAATTTTGTCAAAGGCTTTCTCTGCATCTACTGAGATAATCATATGGTTTTTATTTTTCAATTTGTTAATGTGTCTGGTACTGGCACAAAGACAGTAATATAGATCAATGGAATAAAATAGAAAGCCCAGAGATAAATCCACGCACATATGGACACCTTATCTTTGACAAAGGAGGCAAGAATATACAATGGATTAAAGACAATCTCTTTAACAAGTGGTGCTGGGAAATCTGGTCAACCACTTGTAAAAGAATGAAACTAGACCACTTTCTCACACCATACACAAAAATAAATTCAAAATGGATTAAAGATCTAAACGTAAGACCAGAAACTATAAAACTCCTAGAGGAGAACATAGGCAAAACACTCTCTGACATAAATCACAGCAGGATCCTCTATGACCGACCTCCCAGAATATTGGAAACAAAAGCAAAAATAAACAAATGGGACCTAATTAACCTTAAAAGCTTCTGCACATCAAAGGAAACTATTAGCAAGGTGAAAAGACAGCCTTCAGAATGGGAGAAAATAACAGCAAATGAAGCAACTGACAAACAACTAATCTCAAAAATATACAAGCAACTCCTACAGCTCAAGTCCAGAAAAATAAATGACCCAATCAAAAAATGGGCCAAAGAACTAAATAGACATTTCTCCAAAGAAGACATACAGATGGCTAACAAACACATGAAAAGATGCTCAACATCACTCATTATCAGAGAAATGCAAATCAAAACCACTATGAGGTACCATTTCACACCAGTCAGAATGGCTGCGATCCAAAAGTCTACAAATAATAAATGCTGGAGAGGGTGTGGAGAAAAGGGAACCCTCTTACACTGTTGGTGGGAATGCAAACTAGTACAGCCACTATGGAGAACAGTGTGGAGATTCCTTAAAAAACTGGAAATAGAACTGCCTTATGATCCAGCAATCCCACTGCTGGGCATCCACACTGAGGAAACCAGAAGGGAAAGAGACACGTGTACCCCAATGTTCATCGCAGCACTGTTTATAATAGCTTGGACATGGAAGGAACCTAGATGTCCATCAGCAGATGAATGGATAAGAAAGCAGTGGTACATATACACAATGGAGTATTACTCAGCCATTAAAAAGAATACATTTGAATCAGTTCTAATGAGATGGATGAAACTGGAGCCTATTATACAGAGTGAAGTAAGCCAGAAGGAAAAACATAAATACAGTATACTAACGCATATATATGGAATTTAGAAAGATGGTAACAATAACCTGGTGTACGAGACAGCAAAAGAGACACTGATGTATAGAACAGTCTTATGGACTCTGTGGGAGAGGGAGAGGGTGGGAGGATTTGGGAGAGTGACACTGAAACATGTAGAATATCATGTAAGAAACGAGTTGCCAGTCCAGGTTCGATGCACGATACTGGATGCTTGGGGCTGGTGCACTGGGACGACCCAGAGGGATGGTGTGGGGAGGGAGGAGGGAGGAGGGTTCAGGATGGGGAACACATGTATGCCTGTGGCGGATTCATTTTGATATTTAGCAAAACTAATACAATTATGTAAAGTTTAAAAATAAAATAAAATTAAAAAAAATCATTAAACAGACACACACAAAAAAATGTTTTTGATGCATAAATTATATGTTGATTCTATTTTTGTTTGTTTCAATACATTGTTTTTATTTCCCTTTGATTTCTTTGACCCATTAAGTGTTGAGGAGTGCACTATTTAGTTTCCATGTATTTGTGAATTTTCCATTTTCTCCGTATTTTTGATTCCTAGTTTTATAACATTTCAATGCAAAAAGATATTTTTTAAAATTTCAGTTTTCTTAAATTTGATGAGACTTGTTTTGTCTATTTGGGATAACTATTACCATTTAACAGTTGTTGTCTTAACTTGCCTAGGTCTTGACTGTCTATGTATGGCTTTCCCATATTGTTTTGAATCCTCTCCCTTGCCTATGAGATTTCTGCTTTCAGGAAAGGGCTGTGATGCTGGGTACATTGTTGCAATTTACTTATAAAGTGGTTATCCTGGGACAATGTGCTTTAGAAGAGAGGATGCAAAAATGTTGTCTTGGAGTTATTAACAGGTTATTTTCCTTGACAAAGGAAAAAAAGGTGTCTCTAATGTAAAAGTCCCGATGATTTAGTCCAAAGATTGTGGACTGCGTGCTTCGTTAAATGTCTCAGTTTTTCATTGCTACTCCATGCTTTGTAAAGACTAGTTTCCCAATCAGTTCACTACCCCTTAAATCACCTTCCCTGTGTCCCTGGGGGACCCTAATGCCTGTGAATTGGGTAATAGTATACTTCTGGTACTAATTGTAAGTGATAGAACACTTATATGGAGCACTCTTTACACATGCCCCATGTCAATCTGTTCCAGGCCTGGCAACAGTAAGCACCTCCCTATGAGACAGAACATTTCTTGGGGATTACTGTACTCCTCTGGTTAGTCCATTAGTGTTTGGGGTCTTGCCCCAATTTCACTGTGACCCTGTCTTTGATTGCCCAGAAATGTATTGCACATCCTACATATCGTATTGTTGAAGGTCTTAAGACCTTGCTGAAATTAAAAATTCTACAGATGCCAAAAGCCATACTTCCAATCAGGCAGACAACAAGCTTACCACAGTGAAGAAAGTCTGGGGCCAGTGGAGAGCTGTCTTCCCCTCTCACTCCAGCATTGAGGTGGAGAACGCCACGTACCCAAACTTTTAGTGCCTTCCACTCAGGAGCTTCTGCTTCAAAGGTTTTAGCCCAAAGCAAGGCTATATGCCCTCACCCCCACCCTGTGGCATAGTGGTAAAGACTGCCTTCCAGTGCAGGATTTGCAAGAGATGCAGGTTCAATTCCTGGGTCCAGAATGTCCTCTGGAGCAGGAAATGGCAACCCACTCCAGTATTCTTGCCTGGGAACTCCCCTGGACAGAGGAGGCTGGCGGGCTACAGCCCATGGGCTTGCAAAGAGTCTGACATGACTGAGCACACACACACACACACACACACACACACGCACACACACACACACACTTTCTTAACCCCATTCATCAAAAGTTACTAGGCTGGACAGCCCCCACATCCCTTGTGAACCAGTCACCCTCAACCACAGAGAAGAGAGAAGTTCAAAATGGGGAGTGGAAAAGGAGAGGAGTCAGGATGAGAGGCATGGTTAGCTATGAGGGATGGGGACAAGTAGCCCAGCAAGTTTTGACTCCTTCCTTCCTATCTTGCCTCACAGTCTACAACTTGTAGCATTTCCTGCATTAAGAACTTCAGGCAAAGGAATAAAGATGTAGAATCATTTGCCCTAAGAGTCAGTTGGTTAATAGGCTGGTTCTCCAAGGCACCTACCACCCTATTTTCACTTAGGTTTACTGGAAGTTGGTTAAAATTTCCTCTCTAAGTCCTTCCCCTTTATTCCATCCCCGAAACACATCAAATACTGTGAGCTCCCTTTGGATTCCTGTGCAGTGCCTACCTCATTTTCTTGGGAAGCCCAGAAGAGTGTTAGTATATCTTTCACTGTTTCTGCCTCTGATACCTTGGGGCTACTTTGCTTAAACAGAAATGCAGGACTAGTTGTAACTGTGCTTTTTCACTTCTGAGTGTAATGGTTGAGGAAAACCAATGGGTCCTTGGTTTTCCAGATGATGGTATAACATGGTACTGAATGGTTGTTGCTGAACGAAAAGACACCAGGATTCTTGACCTCTGGAGAAGAAGAATTCTATCCAGGGCCAGAAACGAGGCTTGATCGCTCAGAGCTTTTGTGTAACAAAGTTTTATTAAGTATAAAGGAAATAGAGAAAGCTTCTGACATAGACATCAGAAGGGGGCCAAAAGAGTACCCCTGCTAGTCTTCAGCTGGATGTTATATAGTCACTGCTGTTAAGTCACTTCAGTTGTGTCTGACTCTGTGTGATCCCATGGACTGCAGCCTACCAGGCTCCTCCATCCATGGGATTTTCCAGGCAAGAACACTGGAGTGGGTGGCCATTAGCAGTCTGTTAATCAAAGAAAGGAATGTCTTAAAACTCAGAATGGCACCAGGCGCCTCATTTATAAGATGCATTTTGGGATAATCTTGGCACCAGATGATTCATCCCGGGCCATGAAATGATTGACTTGAATCTTGCAGAAGGGCAGATTACCCTACAAATAGTTTTGTTTACATACATTAGGTGAACAACATCTGAGTGTAACATACTCATTTGTCAAGTAGGTTCTGAGCCATTAGGCGGAACCGACTTGAAGACAGAGTTTGGGGTAAATGCATAGTACATTAACATAGCTTAAGACAAACATTTCCATAAGAAAAATGCATTGGTTAACTCAAGGTTTTAGAATAGTTAACTTCAGGTGAAACCAGGTGTCATTATGGCAACACAGTATTTTTAGAGAAAACTCCTTTTAAATTTTTATAGGGAAGGAAAAAAATATCTCTAGTTTGTTTCCTCCTACTGTTTGAGAGAGAGAAATATGTCTGACAATTACAGCCTGTTTCCTCTGTTTGGAGACCTCTGGTCTTCCTGCCTGTTACCCTGTCAATACCACACAATCACGTGCTGGATTTTTGTACTTTCTCTATAAAACATCTGTATCTTTACCTTTTTGATAATGCTAGGTTCTTGACTAACTGAATTTTAGTTCCTTCGTATTTTCTTCATGAAATTTCATTTAGGTGGATGCCCTTTACCCAGGTAATTCTGGTAGATTAGCTGTTATACCTTCTCTCTTCTCAGAGTGAACTTCTATTAGGTCATTCTTTTTCTGAGAACTCACCATTATTAAGTTTCCCCACAGTTAACACCTCTGTTTTTAAACACAAGTTATTTTTTCATGCCCAGAGAAACATTCTTCAAAGCATTCCGCTTGTTTGTAACTTGTTTGATCTTTGCATATGAAAACAAATACAACAGAACCTGTTCTGTAGTCTGTCATGGGGAAGGCAATCAAATAGGATATTGACAATTCAGACCTGAAGGTTTTCAGAGAAATGAAATGTTCTTAAGAGGTGGTGCAGGGCATAAAGGGCCTCCGCTTAGGTGTGCCTGAGCAAGCTGATGGCTTCCAGGTGGGTATTTGTATGGGGAAGAGGTGGTATTGAAGTTTTGTATATAAACACCTAGGAAGCAAAGAGAGTCAGCAGTAGGAGGGTAGTGCAGTAGAGGGGCAAGATGGTTTGTATTTCTACTCCAGTCTGGACTAGGGACTAGATCCAAGTACTATAGAAAGGTGGGCTATTAGAATGAGGCATTTTTGGAATTTCAGGCCAGTATCACTGATGAACATAGATGCAAAAATTCTCAACAAAATTCTACCAAACAGAATTCAATAACACATTAACCAGGTCATACACCATGATCAAGTTGAGTTTATTCCAGGGATGCAAGAATTCTTCAATATATGCAAACCAGTGTGATAAAGCATATTAACAAATTGAAAGATAAAAACCATGTAATAGATGCAGAAAAAGCGTTTGATAAAATTCAGGTCCCATTTGTGATTAACACTCGAAAAAATGGGCATAGAAGGAAGCTACGTCAACATAGAAAAGTCCATATATGACAAGCCCACAGTAAACATTCTCAATGGGGAAAAACTGAAAGCATTCCCTCTCTGATCAGGAACAAGACAAGGGTGCTCACTCTCCTATCATGCAACATAGTTTTGGAGTCCTAGTTATGGCAATCAGAGAAGAAAATGAAATAAAAGTAATCTGGATGGGAAAAGAAGAAGTAAAGCCTCACTGATTGCAGATGACATGATACTCTACACAGAGAACCCTAAAGATAGTATCAGAAAACTACTAGAGCTAATCAGTGAATTTAGCAAAGTAACGGGATACAAAATCAATACACAGAAATCACTTACATTCCTATATACTAACAATGAGAAATCAGAAAGAGAAATTAAGGAAACAATCCCATTCACCATCGCATGAAAAAGCATAAAATATCTAGGAATAAACCTACATAAGGAGACAAAAGAACTGTATAACTGTATAAACAGAGAGATACTGATGAAAGAAAGCAAAGATGATGTGAACAGATGGAGAGATATTCCATGTTCCTGGGTTGGAGGAATCAATATTGTGAAAATGACAATGTTACCAAATGCAATCTACAGATTGAATGCAATCCCTATGAAAATACCAATGGCTTTTCCCCACAGAACTAGAATTTTTTTCACAATTCATATGAAGAAACAAAAGACCCCAAATAGCCAAAGGAGTCTTGAGAAAGAAGCATGGAGCTGGAGGAATCAGCCTTCCTGACTTCAGATTATACAACAAAGCTACAGTCATCAAAACAGTATGGTACTGGCGCAAACACATAGATACAGACAAATGGAGCAAAATAGAGAGCCCAGAAATAACCCCCACACTTATTGGGACCTTGTTTTTGAAAAAGGAGGCAAGAATATACAATGGAGCAAAGATAGCCTCTTCAATAAGTGGTGCTGGGAAAACTGGATAGTTACATGTAAAAGAATGAAATTAGAGCATTTCCTAACACCATACACAAAGGTAAACTCAAAATATATTAAAGACCTAAATGTAAGACCTGCAAATATTAAATTCTTAGAGGAAAACAGAACACTTGATGACAGAATTCAAAGCAAGATCGTACAGTAATGGAAATAAAAACAAAGGTAACAACTGGAACCTAGTTAAAGTTAAAAGTCTTTGCAGAGCAAAGGAAACTATAACTAAGGTGAAAAGTCAACCCTCAGAATGGGAGACAATAATAGCAAATGAAACAACTGACAAAGGATTAATTTCCAAATATACAAATAGCTCATACAATACCAGAAAAACAAATAATCCAATTAAAAAGTGGGAAAAAGACCTAAACAGGTATTTCTCCAAAGAATACATATAGATGGCTAACAAACACATGAAAAGATGCTCAACATCACTCATTATTTGGCTCACTCACTGAGTCGTGTTCGATTCTTTGTGACTCCGTGGACTGCAGCATGCCAGGCTTCCCTGTCCAGCACCAATTCCAGGACTTGCTCAGACTCACGCTCATCAAGTTGTTGATGCCATCCAACCATCTCATCCTCTGTTGTCCCCTTCTCCTCAGCATCTTTTCTAAGGAGTCAGTTCTTTGCATCAGGTAGCCAAAGTATTGGAGCTTCAGCTTCAGCCTCAGCCCTTCCGATGAATATTCAGGACTTTGTTCCTTTGGGATTGATTGGTTGGATCTCCTTGCAGTGCAAGGGCTCTCAATGAGAGTTCTCCAGCACCACAGTTCACAAGCATCAATTCCTCAGTGCTCAGCTTCTTTACGGGCCAACTCTCACATCCATACATGACTACTCGAAAAACCATGGCTTGGACTATAGGGACCTTTGTCAGCAAAGTAATGTCTCTGGTTTTTAATATGCTGTTTAGGTTTGTCATAGCTTTTCTTCCAAGGAGCAAGCGTCTTTTAATGTCATGTCTGCAGTCACCATCTGCAGTGATTTTGGAGCCCCCCAAAATAAAGTCTCTCACTGTTTCCATTCTTTCCCTATCTATTTGCCGTGAAGTGATGGGACTTGATGCCATGATCTTAGTTTTTTAAATGTTGAGTTATAGGCCAGCTTTTTTACTCTCTTTTTTCATTTTCATCAAGAGGCTCTTTATTAGACAAATGAAAATCAAAAGTATAATGAGAACTTGCCTCACACCAGTCAGAATGCCCATCATTAAAAGTCTACAAACAATAAATGCTGGAGAGGGTGTGGAGAAAAGGAAACCCTCTTGCACTGTTGGTGGGACTGTAAATTGATACAGCCACTATGGAAGATGGTATGGAGATTCCTTAAAAAACCTAGCAATAAAACCACCATACGAGCCAGCAATGCCACTCCTAGGCATATACCCTGAGGAAATAAAAATTGAAAAAGACACACATACCCCAGTGTTCATTGTAGTACTGTTTACAATAGCTAGAACATGGAAGCAACATAGATGTCCATCAAAAGATGAAGAAATAAAGGAGCTGTGGTACATATGTAAAATGGAATACTACTCAGCCATAAAAGGGAATGCATTTAAGTCAGTTCTAAAGAGGTAGATGAACCTAGAGCCTATTATACACAGTGTAGTAAGTCAGAAGGAGACAGATAAATATTGTATAGTAAAATATATATATATACATGGAAACTAGAAAGATGGTATCAATGAATTTATTTGCAGGGCAGCAATGGAGAGACAGACATAGAGAAGAGACTTATGGACATGGGAGGGTGGGAGGAGAGGGTGCGATGTATGGAGAGAGTAACATGGAAACTTAATTACCATAAGTAAAATAGATAGCCACTGGCAATTTGCTATATAACTTTGGGAACTCAAACAGGGGCTCTGTATCAACCTAGAGGGGTGGGATGGGGAGGCAGATGGGAGGGAGTTTCAAGAGGGAGAGGACAAATATATACCTATGGCTGGTTCATGTTCATGTCTGACAGAAAACAACAAAATTCTGTAAAGCATTTATACTTCAACTAAAAAATAAGTACCTGTTAAAAAACATTTTCAGAAGCATGATGCCCAGTATGCTCAGGAATAGGTGTAACATGGAGTAAAAAGGGAAAGGGGTGATAGAGCAGATATTTAATCTGGCCTGCCTGAAACATTTGTCCTATTTGCAAGGTTCAGAAAAAGAGTTCAGTTGGGGATCCACATGTCTAAAAATATTTGAAATGTTCAAATCAAATGATAAACCATTAAATAAGTTGTATCTCCTTCAATGACAAATGTACCTTCCTAATGAGCTGAAAGGCCAGGTTGGGATTTAGTATTCTCAGACTCCTCTAAGTTCTGCCGTGATGGTGTGGGAAGAGCTGCCCTCCTTCCCTTCCCCCGCCCATGCCCTGGCTCCTAGGCCAGGCCGCATTCCCTTCTTGGCCTACAACCCCTCCTTGGGCCTGGGAGCACCCACCCTAGCAGTGAGTGCAGTCAGCCCTCCCCAGGACAGGTCTAAGAGGAGCACACAGGCCCTGGAAACAGGCTAGGGACTGTTCAGGACTGCCAGGTACCTGGAGCATGGGCTAGCAGGGACACAGCCCTTGTTCCCATGGGCTGGGCTCCTGGCCCTGGCGGGAGGGGTGTGGCTGGAAGAGGACCAAAGTGGCCCTCTAAAGCTTAGAGCTCAAGACAGAGATATCTCTGCCTGGGCCTGGAAGCAATACTGTTTTAACAACTAGCACCACAGAAATACTAACAAATCAGAACCAGGTTGAAGGGCCTCAAATTGTACTAGTTGACCTGCTGTTTTAGTTGAAATAATGGAGACAGGGAGTGCTTTGTCTTCTGTCACACCATGTGGTTATAGCCATAAGAAATAATATAATACATTTTAAAATGTCAACACTCGTGACCAAAAAAAAAAAAGTTGTGTGGATCCTAAGTTTACTTCACTTTAATTGACATTAAATACCTACGAAGAGGAAAATTCATTGCCTAGGGCTTTGGGAAAGAAAGAAAGATAGAAAGATAAAACCCTTAAGGTCCCAGCCATTTAAAGGTTCAGTGCAGGGGTTGGTTTTGATGGAATAGGTGGATGTAGTGTATTTGCATGTGCACACAGTTAGAATAGAAGCCATGCCACCACAGAACATGACTGTATGTTATCAGTTATCTACAAGAAGGTCAGGAGCCGAGCCCGTGGGAACAAAGTTTGTTCCAGCTAGACCATGTTTCAGATACCTAGGAAGCCTGAAGTAAATGCAGAAATGAGCCCATCGAGTCTCAAACCCCCAGGCCCTTCCCCTTCTCTGATCCTCCACTCTGGTCATCTACAACTTTATCTTTTTATTACCTTAAACAGAGTTCAAAGATTAAGGCCACTTTCTCCCTTTTCTCTTTCTTACTTATTGTGACATATTTCCGATCTGCACAAAATTATAAAGAATACTAGTATAAACACTATTTAACCACCACTCAGTTTAAGAAATGTAAATTAGAGATACAGTTGAAGCCCACTATGTATCCCTCCCCAATAGGATCGCTGTCTTTCTCTTTCCCCAAGAGGTAACCACCATCCTAAATGTGGTTTATCTTTCCATTGCATGCCTTTCTATATGCTTGCATATACATACATCCTCACAGGCAACTTTGTATGTATCTACTATCCATTCCTGCTGAGTGAAGCTTCTCTTAGACTTCATATACCCGGTATCATGTCTGTGACTGTCTGGAACCAGCTCTGTCCCTGGATATTTTTCTGGTGCCATCCCCTATCCACAGCCTCTGTCTGTCTCAGCCCCTGTGAATCCTAATTTCCTCGCCAGTCCAGCCCCTACCGTCCTGTTCAATTTACCTCCAGCAGCCCCAAGGCAGTGAACGAAGACTGGTCACCATAGGTGGGTCTCAACTTCTCCCCCTGTGGCTGTCAACCAGCGCTTCTCAAACCTTGGCTGCATCAGAATCCCCTGGAGGGCTTGTTAAAACACAGACTACTGAGCCCCACTCCCAGTTTCTGATTCACAGGTCTTGAGTGGAGCCTAAGAGTTCGTGGGTGATGCTAATAATGCTATTTTAAGGGCCAAACTTTGAGAACCAGTGCTCCAAATCAGCGTCTGGGCTCAGGCTCAGCAGCACCATCTGGCCTCCAGGCAAGCTGGGCCATCCCTCAGGTTTCCTTCAAAAGCACCAAGCAGTACTATGAAATACACATATAACACAAGTCCTGTGTACTTTTAAATGTTCTAGTAGCCACATCTAAAAAGTAAAAAGAGGGCATCCCTGGTGGTCTAGTGGTTAAGAATCCACCTTGCAGTGCAGGGGACACAGGTTCAATCCCTGGTACAGGAAGATCCCACATGCTGAGGGGCAACTAAGCCCATGTGCCCAGCTCTGAAGCCCGTTTGCCCTAGAGCTCATGCTCCACAAGAGAAGCCACCTCAGTGAGAACCTGTGCACCGTAAGAGGAGAAAGCCCACGTGTAGCAATAAATAAATTTTTGAAAAAGTAAAAAGGAACTGGAGAAAATAATTTTAATGCTATATTTAATAGTAGATTATCATTTCAATGGGTAGTTATTAATGAGACTTTACACCATCTTTTACATTTGTAGCACATTTCAACTAAGATTAGCCACATTTTCAATGCTCAGCAGCCACACATGGCTAGTGACTAGTACAGTAAACAAGTGCAGATCTAAAGCCTTGACCTCTATTTCTGTCTTACAGAACTGTTTTAAATACAAATTTTTGGGGGGGCTGCAATAAAAGAATTTACAACAGGCTTATCAAATGGTGGAATGTGATGATGCCTTCCAATGATGTAAAACGGCTTCTCATTTTTAAAGAGATTTAAATCAGGATTATTTATATACATAAATCTATCTACATTTCAGTTTACTACTTTAAAACTTAGTTTTAACTAGAACAAATGCTGTCAAATATATCTGTGGAAGATAAAACCCAATTAGATATTGGATTTTTTACTAGATATTATTAGACAGTTGCTTTTTGGGGGATGGATTTTGGAAGGAAATCAATGTAAATAATATTCCCATGGGCTTCTGAAAAATCTAAAAATAGCGAACAATGGATCCTTTCTTCTTTGTCTTCTTTCTAGTCTTCCAAACTGCAGGAAGAAATGAGAGAAAATGAATGATTATACAGCATCAGTCAGCACCAGAAACTTTCTAGATCTAAGAAAACAGTCTGCTGCATCTGAGGGTTGTATCTCAACAAGGAGAGAAGAAAAACCCATTTTCCTCTTGTAACCTTCACCCTGGATACTGGGTGCATATACAACCCGAGGGCTTCAATCATGTGATCCTACCAATCTTGTCTCCCTCTTGCCCAACACCATAAATGCTTTTCTTTTCCCCCTTCCTTTGAGAGGCTAGTCTGGGACTAAAATCACCCTTTCTACCTTAAAAGCCTGTGCTCACTCCACAGATGATACTCCCTTACCCTCCCAGACCCTCGGTTTCCATATCTACCATATGAGAAAGAGGCTGTTATTATGAAACATATCACTGTGCAAACGAGGGAGAAAGTGTTAATCATTAAAAGACAATACATATACCTTCACTACCAACTCAGTGATAAACATCAGTCATCCTATGACTGTTTCTTTTGACTGTCATATAAAATACCCAAATCTACAACTGAACAAATATTTCAGTATTAATCACTAAATGTGGTCCTACTTGAAATTCTGAACAGTTTGCTATTCGTAAATAGTTACGCTCTAAAAGGGGTCTTCTCTTAATGCCGGCGACTGCACTTCTGTGGTCAAGAAATGAAGGCCAAACTAGTGCACAGCCCAGTTGCTGCTGCTTTTAGTCATTGTTTTCTAAAGAAATACTGGTCTTAGGTACTGACACATTTACAAATTGTTGGTAGTCTTACAGATAGAGGACAAAAGACCTCATAAGAACAAATGAGAAGCCATGAAGTGTATTTCACTTCAAGCTCTTTATATTAGTGGGAACAGGAATGTTCTATAAACATTAGGTAAATTTGAGTTGTTGAACTAATTTCAAACCAACGTTTTCTTAATTTACTCTGAGAATTAAAAAGCAAAAACAAAATTGGCAAATGCCTGGGAACAGCTGGGTTATTTTCAAAGCTATACACAGATACCTGGGCTTTCTGGGCCTGTCCTTTGCTGGGTCCAGATCCTTTTCTGGTTCTTCTTGTTTTCTGTTATACTTCTTTTCTTTCCCCGCACTTTTGGTGCCCTGCGCCTCTTCTTTGGAGTTCTCATCCTGGCATTCAGCTGTTTCTTTAGAGAGGAATCATAGACTTTGGGACCAGACATTCACAGAAAAAACATCCCAACACCTAAGGAATGGCAAGATATCCAGTACTCTACCCTTAGGAGAAGCAGGAGGACAGAAGCAACTAAGCAAAGAGTAACTGGGGGCCTTCCTTCTGGCGGATGCAACACTTCCATGGCCCTCATTTGCTGCTGCTTGATCATTTTCACAATGACATTATTTCTTTTTTTCTGGTACATCTGTCACCCTGTGCTACTGATTACTTGTGCTCAAGGATCAGAATCCTTTGGGTCTGATGCATTCTGGATGTTTTGGCCAGAACTTTTTCGCCAAAATATGCTTCACCTCAATAACAAATTCTATGGGGAAGCTCCTGAGTTCCTCAATCCCCTAAATATTTCATTTTGACCAAGTGCTCCTGTATAAGTTCATAATGTTTTGGGATCAACTTTCCAAGAATCTTGACATTTTTAAAAGCTATGAACCAAATATGAGGTCTGCCATTTGCTTGTTCTCTTCCATGTCCTCTCAAGCTCCCTCTCGAACACCTGCCTCCACTGACCTTCACCTGTGGGCTCATAACTGGCACTGTTCATCTCAGACCTTTACCAGGGTTGGTAGAGGGCAGCTTATTTTCACCCCAAACCAAAGAAGTCGTTATGAGGTTGGGCTTCTACTGGGCCCCTCTGGCCTTCGATTAAAGGAGGCCCTGACTCCCGGCCTCCCCTCCTGAGGCACGCCGCCCCGTCTGAGCCTGCCCCCTCCTCGGGATCCCTGGTCCCCAGATCCGGCCTGCAGATGCCAGTGTCTCCATCCCTCCCAACTCCCCCCCCGCCCCTCGAATGCTCACTCTCAGGGGCGACAGGCTCCTGTGGCATCTCCCGCAAGCTGGGCTCCTCAGACTCCTTGGTGGCCGTCTCCCATAAAGAGGCCTCCTCGGGTGCCTTAGCCTCCTGGGCTTCCTCCGCCTGCTGCGCCTCCTGGGCTTCCTCAGCCTGCTCCACCTCCTGATCCGGGGCTTCCTCAGCCGGCCCCTCCCCCGATACATCCAATGGTACCTGGACCTCGGATAACCCGCCCACGGCGGCTGAGCTGTGGTCAGACAAGCGCGGCCTGGTCTGGTACCAGACCAACACGCGGTCGTCATTTGGCGGAAGTATGATGTGGTTGTCGGACAAACGGTTCATCATCGAGTGCATCAGATTTAGGACCGTTAGGCTGAAGCCGCTCATGGGGAAGTGGCGCGAGACCACGAAGCGGTTCACGCCCTGCGCCTGCTCCTCCACCTCCCTCTCCTCAGCCGGCCTGATGTCGGAGTCTTCCTCAGCGTTCCCGCCCTCCAGGGCCGCCTCCCTCGGGCCTCCTGAAGCCCCCACAGCTGCACCTGCCTCAGCCTCAGGCATGGAGTCACCCCTGCGAGGCTCAGAGTTGCGGTCCACACCGTCACGGGCTCCGGCCTGGGCCCCCACTGCACCTGTTGGGCCTTCCTGCCCGCCATGGGTCAGATCTCCATCCCCCGTGGTAGACATGGCGGACGGCAGTTACCTCAGCCGGGCGGGTGACGATGGCAATGGCGCAGGTGGTGGCACCCGAAGTGGCTGCCCTGAGAGGAGGCTGAGGGAAGTGAGATGGACCGAGGCAGTCACGGAAGGGACCACAGAGGAGGCCCCACGACCGGGAGGGTAGGCGGCCAATGGCGGAAGCGTCCGACGGAAGTCGGGCCTCAGGCAGTGGAGCCAGGCCACAGTCGAGGGGCGGGGCCGGAACAGTTAACGGTGGCATGTGACCCCTCGTCACGAGCTTTGGGCTCATTTGCTGACAAACAAGGATTGACGTGCTCTGTGTCCAATGAACGGCCAAGGCCCTTGGTTGTCAAATTGCTCACAATTGCCTACTTGTTCTTTGACGCGTTAGGGTTCTGACATGTCTGGAGGTCTTCTAGGCTCGTGTCCTTTATGTAATTGTGCAGGAAAGTATTTATGAAGGCATCCTGGGCCATGTGAACTGAGAGAAATTTCCCACCTGGGAATTTCCACCTGGTAATGGCTCATGTGAATAGAGACAGGGTCATAAAAATGTTGTATATCTCAGATGTTAGCAGTACTAAAAACCTCCGAAGAAGAGAAAGAGAATTTGGACAATTTAACTTAGTGAAAAACAGTTGGAAAAGAGTAGACAAATTGAAATGAATGTAGTCAGAACTGATTGTTGAGAAGTGTTGGAGAAGTTAGGAGCTAGAAGGTGTATAATGAACCCAGACAAATTCACTTAACGCTTTGAAGACTGAATAATAAAAGAGAGGTTTCTTTAAAGGATCAGGTCATCTCCTAAGTGCTAAGCATGACAGATGTTAAAAGGGCCACCTTCCTAGGCTGTTTCAGAGGCAACAGTCCCAGACTTTTTATTGATCTCAAGATCCACTTAGTCCAGACCCCAAGTGTAATTTTGAAAATTATACAGAAATTAACTGCTTTTACAGTCATTCTGTAAAAAAAGTTTTGTAGCACTAAAAATATTTTTTGAAAAAGACATAGCCGATTACATCTGGATGTTACATTTAGGAAAAATACTAATAAGTCTCATAATTGTAAAGAGGGGATTTTTTCCCCTTTCATTCAGTTCAGTTCCAACCGAATTTCAGTGTTTGCATTTTTCCTCTGTCTCACCTCGTGAATGGAGCATGGTGTTGCTGTAAATCATTGGTTTAAATTTGGAAGGCAATGTCAGTAATCTCTAATCCAAAATTCTCATTATAAAGACAGCAAAAAAGAGGCAGAATCCCCATCTGAGGTCTGAGTTGGTTTAACATTTGCTGCCCTAAGTGATCTTGTAACAGTTGCTTATCATTTCTAGGCCTCAGTTTTATCATCTGTATAGGTGGCGTTCAATGAAAATATGAGTGAGGTAGATGGAAGAAGATGGAATTATATTTAGGATACTGAACTTTTGTTGAAAATGTGTTTTTAGTTTGATTTTGCCTTGTAAGTTGGTGAATGTTTCTAAGTGTGTAGTTTTTTTTTTATTTTGTAAAATCTAATAATATTTTCTTTTTTCTTGTTTTAAACATTATAAATTTGTACATCTTTTCTCATCCAGAAATGAATTTTATACTTACTTGTTTTTGGCTATCTTCTGAATGTTTACATTTAACTTCTTAATTTGGGATCAATAATGACTCACAGTGTTAAGATTAAAATCTCAGTTGATTTTTAAACAACTCACCTATAATACCATTTGTTACACATGAATTCCCCTCTGTAAGGTTTTGTGGGCTTCCGGGGTGGCCCTAGTGGTAAAGAACCTGCCTGCCAGTGCAGGAGATGTAAGAGACCCGGATTTGACGCCTGGGTTGGGAAGATTCTGTGGAGGAGGGCATGGCAATCCATTCCAGTATTCTTGCCTGGAGAATTCTAAGGACAGAGGAACCTGGGGTGGGCGGAGGGGGCTATAGTCCATAGGGTCACACAGAGTCGGACACAACTGAAGCAACTTAGTATGCACACACATAAGGATGTGTGGCCAAGTCCCCTTTAGCATTTCCTATAAAGAGAAGAGATGCAAGAGAAACACACATTCTCTTAGTGTTTCAGGGCTGGAAAGGCCTTTAGATATGGAATCTAAGACCATTCTTTTTTTAAGTAATTAACCTCCAATTGAAATAAATAAATTTAATAAAGAAATCTACAAACAAAAAGAAAAATAATAATTTTAAAAAATTAAAAAAATAATAAATAGGGAAACTAAAATTTAGAGCTGCTAACTGGCATCCCCAAAGTCATGCCAGTTAGTAGAAGAGCCAGGACTAGGACCAATCTCCTGATCTTTAATCTGGAATTGAAACATACCTCACACATCAGCTTTGGCCATCTTCTTTGCTATTGGACTTGTCTTAGAACAGTGTGATAGAACATGAACATCAGACATGGTCACTCTGAGACCATATTGAAAGGAGACAAGACAGGACCAAAAAGAAGATCATACATGACTAAACATCCCCCTCTCTTGGCTAAAATGAATGTCTACAACTTCTTGACCAATTAGGTCTTTATTCTGGGTCTAGTCTCCTCTCCCTAAAGGGAAGATTTACTCAAATACCAAGCTGAGAATTGCCTCAGCTACCTAAAGACATCTAATCTGGACAAAACCCCTGTTTCCTTGAAGGAAAAACTTCCCCAAATAACTCATCCAAACCCCAGCCTCTGTAACAGGTTCTTTCTGATACTTGGGAAGGCATCACATGGTTCCCCCATGATGTGTGTTCTCCCTTACTGCAATGAATAGTAAACTGAACTCACTCAACTACAGGCATGTTTTTGTGATCTTTGGCTGGAGGACACTGACGGTGTAAAACATTTCCATCTTTACACTGTAATGCATGAACTCAAACAAGTGAGTCAAAAGGCATTGAAAGTTTTTTCTCAGAAAAGGCTTCTCAGAGGAGGGAGGTTTTGGACCCAAAAGATGGGCAACAGGCCCGAACTAAGGACAATAAAGACAGGATGTTGTCTCTGTGTGGCCCTTGTTAAAATAGGCTTGTAAACGCCAGTGAGTCCCTGGCTGTAAAAAAGCCTGTGACCTTTCCTGTGGCTCAGACAGTAAAGTGTCTGTCTGCAGTGTGGGAGACCCAGATTCGATTCCTGGGTTGGGAAGATTCCCTGGAGAAGGGAATGGCAACCCACTCCAGTACTCTAGCCTAGAAAATGCCATGGACAGAGGAGCCTAGTAGGCTAGGCTTGGGTAGTAGCTCATGGGTTTGCAAAGAGTTGGACATGACTTCACTTTCACTTTCATTTTCACTTTAGGAATAGGAAGGTCTGTCTAGTCAAAGCTATGGTTTTTCCAGTAGTCATGTATAGATGTGAGAATTGGACCATAAGGAAAGCTGAGCACCAAAGAACTGATGCTTTTGAACCTTGGAATTGGAGAAGACTCTTGAGAGTCCCTTGAACTGCAAGGAGATCAAACCTGTCAATCCTAAAGGAAATCAGTCCTGAATATTCATTGGAAGGACTGATGTTGAAGCTGAATCTCCAATATTTTGGCCACTTGATGTGAAGAACTGACTTATTTGAAAAGACTGGGGAAGATGCTGGGAAAGGTTGAAGGCAGGAGAAGATGGGGATGACAGAGGATGAGATGGTTGGATGGCATCACTGACTCAATAGACATGAGTTTGAGTAAACTCCAGGAGTTGGTGATGGACAGGGAAGCCTGGTGTGCTGCAGTCCATGGGGACACAAAAAAATTGGATATAAGTGAAAAACTGAACTGAACTGAGGGGTAGGAAGAGGAGGCAGATGTTGTTTCTGGCCAGAGGGCAGACCTGGGTGATGCGATGGAGGTCCTTGGGTGAGGAAGGTGCTTAATTAGGGCACTCCCATTTCCTATCCCATGCTGTGACAGGACTGCCTCCATTCTTCTTTAACAGAGAAACACATACTCCCAGGTAGACGGGGTTTTTTTTTCCCCCATAAGAAGTTGCAAACCCATTGAGTGTAGCCCACCAGGATCCTCTGTCGATGGGATTTTCGAGGCAAGACTGCTGGAGTGGGTTGCCATTCCCTTCTGCAGGGGATCTTCCCGACCCAGGGATCGAACCCAGGTCTCCAATTTTTTTACCATCTGAGCCACCAGGGAAGTTGCCCCACCCATGAAACCAGACTATTTATGCTTTCTTTGTTTCCTCCTATCTCTGTACATTCTTTCTTCAGAAGTTTGAACAAGACCATGACTATTCACTTTAGAGGAGACAGCATGTTACCAAACAAAGCAAACAAAACAAGAGAAATCATACAAGTGTCTTTCCAGGTCAGGAACAACTAGTCTGTCCACTTGAAGCTATAGGACAAACACTCCAGCCCCTAGTCATTTAAGCATTCACTGAGCACATGTAAGCACCTACTATATACCTGGAATTATATTCGGACATGGGGACTCAGTTATCTGAGACCCATGGCTTGTTCTGGTTTACGATCTACAGGGTTAGACAGACACTTGGGCAATGACGACTCACTCTGTTCAGTGCTGTAATAAGGATGAGCACAAGTGTTAAGGAAGCATGGGAGAGTGGATAATTAGCTATGGCCAGTAGATGAAGGGGGTGGGCTGGTGCCTGGGACAGTGTGGAAGAGGGGCCATTTCAGGGGGTCCTGAAGCTAGGAGTTCAAGTGGCAGTAAAAAGGCAGGGGCAAGGAGGTTCCTGTAGGTAAAGGAAGCAGCATGAAGAGTGGCAGAGATGTGTTGGTGTGTACCTAGCCGGGGAGCAAAATGGCAGGAGTGTAGAGCAGAGTGGCCGA
The DNA here is from genome assembly GCF_002263795.3 of Bos taurus. Lineage (NCBI taxonomy): Eukaryota > Metazoa > Chordata > Mammalia > Artiodactyla > Bovidae > Bos > Bos taurus. Next base: position 5,612,291 of record NC_037357.1, read on the forward strand.
TGGGCCTTTAAAGTAGATAGGGCCGTGAAGGCTCCAATAAAGACTTTGCCCTTTGCCCTGAAAAGGAGGTTGGCCTCCAAAGCAAAAAACCGTTGAGATGATGGTAGAGCTAGCAGAAGAGTTTTGGTGCATTTAGGAATGAGTTGAGTCAAGAAAAGTTCTGCTAAGGCCCTCCAAGGTCTTTCTGGCAAGTTTTAGGATCTCACGCTTTTCTTCTTTATAAAAATAATACATATTCTTTGTACAACAGATTAATAAAACACATAAGATTAAAGAGGGTATCAAATTTCACACATATCTTGCCCATACAAATGAAGAAGATAATAATAGAAATATAAGCAAAAGACATGGGTAGATAAATCATAGATAAATACAAATGATTTTTAAACATATGGACTTATTCTCAAACAATTCAAATTAAAATTATATTGAGATAATGATGATGATTAGCATTTATTAAATACTTATAGGTTGGGCACTATTTTAAACATGTACTTTATGTTATTTACTCCTTGGTATAGCCTTATGATGTGAGTACTGTTGTTATCCGTCTTTTGCAAATAAGGAAACCAAACACAGAGATCTTTAGCAAGATTCTCAAGGGTACACAGACAATAAGGAACAGAGCCTGGATTAAGAAGATAAAAATTGCCCTTAATCTCACTATCTAGAAATGATCACTCTGCTATTTAGCAAATAGTTCAGTTTCATTTTTCTGAGTTGGCAAAAGACGCTGATTGTTAATTCTTCTCTTTGATTAGAGAATCCCAGTCTCCAACCCTTAAATAATAGGAAGTTGGCTGTTGATTGCAAACAGATATTCTTGATCATGTTACGTTTTCTGTCCCTTTGTTGGTAAAAGCTGTGTGGCTTAGGGTAAACTTACCTATTGTCCTTAGTTTCATCTTAACAAAGAGAATAATTACCACCCCACAGGGTTTTTGTGAATATTTAACATGATAATATACAATGAGCATTATCAGAATTAAGGGTTCTTAGTGAGGTTTGTCTGGGTTTTTTCAACTTCTAAGCATGCCCTTTTTATTCAGAGGAAGCAGAATTTTAATTTGGTCCTCTTGTCCACACTCAATCAGTAATTCCTTGCCTTCTGTACAGAAGAAATGCCCCCTCCCCCACTTTTATGTTCTTAGTAATTTTCATGGGAATCTTCCACCCAAATTGTCCTATGGCTGCCCCCTCCTTGGAATTCAGATTAGTTTTTTTTTTTTTTGATTTTCTAAAAGTTATTTATTTTACTTGGAGGCTAATTACTTTTCAATATTGTATTGTTTTTGCCATACATTGACATGAATCCACCATGGGTGTGGAATTCAACTTGTCATGTAGTGCCACCCTCAAACACTCTTATATTACCACCGTTTCTATTTCCTTCATAGTTTTGAACTTTTCCCATTTAATACATTTTATCTTTGTTTTTATTACTCCTGTCCTAACTCCCCAGCGTCTCTGAGCACCACCAAGAGTTAAGTGCCACAAAAGCAGAGCTTATTGTCTGTTTTCTTCACTATGTCCCCCAAACACCTAGAATGATATCTGGAACAGAGTACATACTGAGACATTTATTTATTTATTTTAAAGATTTATTTATGAATGCCTGCACTGGGTCTTCATTGCTGCACAGGTATTTCTATAGTTGCAGCAAGCAGGGTCTAGTCTCTAGTTGCAGGGTGCAGGCTTCTCACTGTGGAGGCTTCTCTTGTTGTGGAGCATGGCTCTAGGCATGTGGGCTCAGCAGTGGCTCCCGGACTCTAGAACACAGGTTTCCTGGACCAGTAATTGAACCCACATCCCCTGCATTGGCAAGCGGATTCTTTACCCCTGAGCCACCAAGGAGGCCCCTTAAACATTTGTTAAATGACTATAAACAACTTGCTTCCTCTGTATTGGTTAATTGTATAAGTTACCAAGTCAAATGCTACTCTGTGTAGGATCCCATTTATGAATTTGGAGAGCCCCCATTGGGTGAGATTAAAGTTGAGCCTTGAATGTCGGTAAAGTTTGGGTAATTTCTCTATATACCGGTACATCTCATATTGCTGGAGGAATGGTAAAAAATCTGCGTGCAACGCCGGAGACCCAAGTTCAATCGCTGGCTTGGGAAGATCCCCTGGAGGAGGAAATGGCAACCCACTCCAGTCTTCTTGCTGGGAGAATGCCATGGACCGAGGAGCCTGGTGGGCTGCAGTCCACGAGGTTGCAAAGAGTCAGACATGACAGAGTGACTAACACACACACATAAGTATCTTTAGATTGAGGGGGACAAGTTCACAGGGAAAAAAAAAGTCATTCAATTTGGTCATTAAAAGTATATATAAGATGGCAGATAATTGCATCAGTGTTAATATTTGTTTGCTTTGTGGTTAGCTCATTCTAAATTTCAACTTTTGGAGATTAGAGAGGTTACACACTAAATTGCTGTGTCTTTACATAGTGTAAGTTAAAAATCCTCTAAAATTTTCTTCCCCTACTTTGCCACAGGGTCTGAAATTGCCTATCTTAGCATCATTTCATAGGACCTTTCAGAGAGAAGTACATTATATGTTAACATGGAATCACATCCTACCTGAAAATACTATTACTTTTATATCATTAGCCAGGTATTACATTAGGCAGGGTCTTGAGGAATTGGGACAGGAACCTTGAGAGCAGATGAGTAGAGGAATGAAGAAAAGATCTGGGGGCATGGGGTGTTCCCAGGGAAAGGAGGCCTATATGGGGAGTGACAGTGACCCTGATTCTAGGTGCTTGGGGCTGATGGTGGCACTGAGGAGGACAGCAGGGGCCACTCGGAGAAGGCAATGGTACCCCAATCCAGAACTCTTTCCTGGAAAGTCCCATGGATGGAGGAGCCTGGAAGGCTGCAGTCCGTGGGGTCACTGAGGGTCAGACACGACTGAGTGACTTCACTTTCACTTTTTACTTTCATGCATTGGAGAAGGAAATGGCAACCCACTCCAGTGTTCTTGCCTAGAGAATACCAGGGGCGGTGGAGCCTGGTGGGCTGCCGTCTGTGGGGTTGTACAGGGTCGGACACGACTGAGGCGACTTAGCAGCAGCAGAGGCAGTGACACGAGGGGCCACTGCTTGAGAGTTAACAGGATGTTGCTAAAAAAAAGAGGTAAAGGATCTAGGGATGCAAGTCTTGTTCCACTTTGATAGCTTTGCCTCAGGTCAACTTGTCTCTGGAGGTAGTTGGTACTTTAGGACAGAAAGGTGAAGAAGATTCTTTGAGGTTCCATACAGTGAGGGTCTTGAGATGGGACGTAGAGAGGCTGCTTGTGAAGTATGCTATTGTAGCATACCGGAGAAGCAGTCTCCTAATGCCATCCTGAATGGGTGTCTAAGTGACCTTAACTAATTGTAGAACGAGGCCTTCCCCCCAAACTCCCTTTCTCTGATGAACTGCCTTTCACCACTTTCTTACCCCAATTCTAGAGATTAGGCCCGTCTACTACTTAAAGTCACCCATAAGACTATAGCAATATTAGTATGAGCACTAATAGAAACTTCCTTGGGGCCCAGGTAATCTCTGCTGAGTTTAAGAAACAAAACAATAGAAACGGAGTTGGAGGTCTGCACATCCTTTCCTCAAATGGTAACTGGTGTCATGAGTTTGGTGTTTCATTCCCATGTACTTTGCCTACATTGTTGGGAAATGAAAGAGGTTGTTAAATATACACTTATATCCCAAAGTACATAGCATTTTTGGCATGTTTTAAAACTTTATATAAATGGCATCACCGGATCTATGTTCTTCTGTCATTAGTTTGCCTTACACTTTTCTCTACAACCTCCAGGAAATCATTATCCTCAGAGGGGTGTGTGGCTCAAGCTCCAAGGAGTTCTAGTCTCCTCTCCAGAGGAGCCCTTGGGTCCTAGTCACTTTACCTGCAACACTTGGAGCCAGTGAATTAAGGTCGGTCTTAGATGGAGGTGAGCCTCTTCCTCTGTTGTCTTAGCCAAAGTGGAGGGCTGGGCTCACTTGCACCATGTGACCTCCTAGACCATTACCCTGGGAGCCGCACTTTGAAAACCACTACTCTAGAGCAGGAGACAGAGAATGAGATGGTTGGGTGGCATCACTGACTCGATGGACATAAGTTTGAGCAAGCTCTGGGAGTTGGTGATGGACAAGGAGGCCTGGCGTGGTGCAGTTCACGGGGTTGCAAAGAGTCAGACCCGACTGAGCGACTGAACTGACTGACTGGCTCTAGAGCAGGCATCCCCAACCTCCGGGATCTAGTGCCTCATGATCTGAGGTGGAGCTGATGTAATAACAATAGAAATAAAGTGCACAATGAATGTAATGCACCTGAATCATCCCCAAGCCATCCGCCTCCTCCCTGGTCCGTGGAAAAATTGTCTTCCTTGAAACTTATCTCTGGTGCCAGAAACGTGGGGGACCACAGCTCTAGAGCATCTTTTGCCCCTTGATATTTTAGCCTTCTTTCAACAACAAAATCTGATGCAAGTTTACCAAAAGGTGAACAGGTAGCATTCCTAGAAGGTAGAGTGCTACAAAAACTGCTCTGCTAAGTACAAAATGAAGACAAGACGTTATGGACACCCCAGTGATGAATCACTTGTCTCCAAATTTCTTTTGATTTAAACATCAGTGCAAAGATCCTTAAAGAAGCTGACAGTTACTGAAGGTGGCTTACTGGAACCCTTAACCATGCACATGGTTCGGTTAAAAGTGCATTGTGTACTAGTGAGTACAAGAGACTACATTTCTACAGCACAATGATGAAGGCACAAGTCAAGTAAGCTAATTTGAAAACTGCTTCAATTGGTTTCTCAGGAAGGCTTTTAAACCACTCTTAGTTTGCAGTAAGGATTCTGATATTTTACAGCTGTCGGTGTATACCTATGACAAAAGTACTTCACGAGAACCAAACTATGGATGTTCAAGGATGCAGTAAATTATGTATCTGGCAGAAAAGTGGAGACCATTAAAATTCTAAGAAGAAAGCACTGGTTTTGAAAACCTTTTTAAAGCTGCTTATTAGGTACCTAGAAACTTTTTTTTAAAAGAAGGTATAAGCAGTGCAGCGTATGTTTAAGCTATTCTCTAATGATCTTTAACGCCCTTGGCTCACTGCAGCTTGCATTCAAGAAAGTCATGTTTATTTTAGGGTTCTTCTTCCTCTTCTGATTAATCATTTTCTTCCTCTTGCTTTGCTTCTTCTCTTGATTCTTCGCCTGTGTCATCGTCATCATTCTGTGTGTCTTGTCCTGTTGAGTAAAATACTGATCTTGTACACTCATGAAAGAAGAACTGCAATTGATCTTCCGGATTTTACCTGTACCAACCCCACTTAGTATTCTAAATTTTGGAATTTCCAGAGTACAAAAGTAGCTGAAGTATGAGTCCTTGAAAGTTGTTTTGTACCCTATTCTGGAAGTTCCGTTTCCTTTGCTATCCTGTTCCTTAATGCATTCTGAGTGACATTCTTCTTCCAATGTATTCAGCACCCAATGCAGCCTATAACTTGTGGTCCGTGAGAACAGAAGGATCAAAATCATCCAGGTATGACTTTATTAGATATGTTTCAGTCAACACCTCATTTGAGAAATAGTCACTGGATTCAGCGAAGTTCAACTGTGAAATTCGTAGGCTCTCCAGCATCTGAGAACTTGTGGACAAGTATTTCAGGTGCTCTAAAATAGGCTCATGGACTTTCTGAATCATATTTCTGAGCAATTCTGCATTTCAAACTTTTGATGCCAAGATAAAGAATTCTTTCAGGGTGGCTTTTACCGTCAGACTTTTCCTCAACAACTGCCTCCGCAATACCTGGTTTCCATTTATTTTCGTCATCTGTAAGCTCATAAGATGATTTTGTATCTCCTATCGTACAGGTTGATAGAGGCATACTTTCTCTCAGTATCATGAATTACTTTATGATGTTTAGATTTTGTTTTTGCCTAGTCTAACTGGAAGTTTCTGGGGCATTAAGTTGCTTAACGATATTAATCAAGTCCTGAAAACAGCTTACACGTGCTACAAGTGAAGCAGCACATCTTTCTTGGGAAGCCTGAAGGAATTTGCCTCCCCTCAACAGTTTTTTCTTCCTTCCTGTTCTCAACAGCATGGTGCCCTGAATTCGTGGCACATCCAGTCTCACGTGCCACAGACTCTGTGACAGAAAACAGTCTCCTGCGCACAGCTTAAGGGTCTTTTGCTTTCCCACGCTCAGGAGCCTTTATGTTCCTCCTGGTGAACTACGAGGCCAAGTGGCTACAAGTGTGCCTCCATACATCTCATTAAGATTACACAGGCCCAGGAGGGTGTGGGTGGCGGCAAAGAATGGTGGGGCAGACCCAAGGCACCGTAGTCTGTCTTTCTGGCCCCTTGAGGTGGGATCCCTCCACTGGGACTTTTCAAAGCTAGCCTCCCCTAAATTCAAAAGTAAATGTTGAAAGGCTTCAACCCCTGGCACGTATCGATGATCCATCGACTGCCCATCTTCCCCGCATACCCGCTGTCCATCTTCACAGCACAAGGCTCAGGTTGCGGCCAGTAGAGCTGCATTTTATGTCACTTTCATCAACATAAAAACCTCATAGCTCTGGCTGTAAGTGGGCCAGAGGTGAGAGCCAACTGCCGAAGGTGGCCTCAGTGGTGCTGCTGGGACCAGGGGGATGTGGGGCCAAGGGGACTTGCTCTGGGGGCTGCTGGGTGAGGGGCTGCGGGCCAGGGGGTGTGGGCCAGGGGCTGCTGGATGAGGAGGCTGCGGGGCCAGGGGTGCTGGTGGGGCCAGAGGCTGCTGGGGTAGAGGGCTGCGGGCCAGGGGCTGCTGGAGTGAGGGGAAAGGTGTGCCAAGGGGCTGCTGGGGTGAAGGAGACCTGTGGTGCCAGGGGGCTGCTGGCTCAGGGGGTGTGGGGCCGTGGGCTGTTGGGGTGAGAGGCTGCGGGCAGGGGGTGTTGGGGCCACAGGGCTGCTGGGTGAGAGGCTGTGGAGCGGGCTGCTTGGGCCAGGGGGTGGTTGGGGCCAGGGGCTACTAGGGTCAGGGGTCTGCCTGGGGTGAAGGGGCTGCGCAGCCAGGGGGCTTGCTGAGAGTGAGGGGGTGTTGGGCCAAGGGACTGTTGGGTGAGGAGGCGTGGGGCCAGGGGACTGCTGGGGCCAGGAGGGGTAAATGGTAGGGGCCAGGGGAACTGTTGGGCTAAGGGGTTGCTGGCATGAGGGGGCTGCGGGGTCAGGGTCTGTGGGGCAGGGGCTGCTGGGCAAGGTGTGTGGGGCCAGGTGGCTGCTGGGGGTGAGGGGCTGTGGGGCCAGCGGCCAAAACTGGGGTGAGGGGGCTGCTGGGCCAGGGGTGTGGGGCCATGGGCGCTGGGGTGAGGAGAAATGTGGTACCAAGGGGGCTGCCGGAATGATGGGGGTGTGGGCCATGGGGCTGCTGGGTGAGGAGGCTTTGTGGGGCCAGGGGGCTGCTGGGCGCAAGGTGGGGTGTGAGGCCAGGGGGCCTGCTGGAGCAAGGGGGGTGTGGGGGTCAGGGGCTGCTGGGGTGAGGGGGCTGCGGGCCAGGGTCCCTGCTGGGTTGGGGTGGGGCTGTGGGGCCAAGGGAAGCTGCCTGAGTGAGGGGGTGTTGGGCAGGGGTGGCTGGGGTAAGGGGACTGGGTGCCAGGGGGCTACTGGGGTTAGGGGCTGCGGAGCCAGGGGGTGTGGGGCAGGGCTGCTGGGGTGAGTGGCTGTGGGGCCGGGGGCTGCTGGGTGAGGAGGCTAGTGGGGCCAGGGGGCTGCTGGGATGGGGAAGGGGTGTGGGGCTAGTGGGCTGCTGGAGTGAGGGGCTGTGGGGCTGGAAGCCTGCTGGGTGAGGGGGCGTGGGGAGAAGCCTGCTGGGGGTAAGGGGACTGCAGGGCTGGAAGCCTGCTGGTCTGGAGGGGACTGCGGGGCCGGGTGCCTGCAGGGAGGTTGCTCGGCATTGGCCTACGCGACAGCCACCCGTGCCTGGTGACAGGATTAGGCAGATGGCTGAGGAAGCAGAGGGCCCCTTCTTGGGAATGGAAAGTCTGGTGGCCTCAACGCAGGCCAGGACTCATGTCAGACTAGGAATCCCTCTGTGCCACCTTGGCCTTTCGATTGCTGTGCCTTGAAATCTGACCAAGGCCCAGGGCACTGTCAAACGGAGCACCAGGTCAGGGAAGGTTGCCCCTGCCTGTCCCTCCAGCAGGTTTCTCCAACTGACCTGGGGGGCTCTGAGCCTAAAGAATTTGCTGCAAAAAGGGTGATTGACAGGCCATCTCTTCCTTGGCCCCTCCCTGCCCCCGCACTTTGGCTTTTTTGAAGAGGGGCTCATTGGTCCTCTTCTCTAAGCAGACCCAAGCGAAGAAGGCCCTGGTTAGGAAGTCCCATCATGCCAATATGCAAGTGAATCCAGACAGGGAGCTTTTAACAACAATAGGTATAAGTTCACCAAGGGGGGCATTTATCCCCACTATTACACAACTGCAATCAGACTTCCCTTTGTATACCACTCTTGGTCCCTAGGTTAAGAGTAGTGTCGGAGAAGGCAATGGCACCCCACTCAAGTACTTTACCTAGAAATCCCATGGATGAGGAGCCTGTAGGCTACAGTCCATGGGGTCACTAGAGTCGAACACGACTGAGCACTTCACTTTCATTTTCACTTTCGCATTGGAGAAGATAATGGCAACCCACTCCAGTGTTCTTGCTGAGAATACCAGGGACGGGGCAGCCTGGTAGGCGCTTTTCTGGGGTCACAAGGAGTCCGGAACATGACTGAATGACTGATTTAAAATGTATTAAATGGAAAAGTTCAAAACTATGAAGGAAATAGAAAACGGTGGTAATATAAGAGTGTTTGAGTGGCACTACATGACAAGTTGAATTCCACACCCATGGTGGATCATGTCAATGTATGGCAAAAACAATACAATATTGAAAAGTATTAGCCTCCAAGTAAAATAAATAACTTTAGAAAATCAAAAAAAAAAAAAACTAATCTGAATTCCAAGGGGGGCAGCCATAGACCATTTGGGTGGAAGATTCCCATGAAAATTACTAAGAACATAAAAGTGGGAGGGGGCATTTCTTCTGTACAGAAGGCAAGGAATTACTGATTGAGTGTGGACAAGAGGACCAAATTAAAATTCTGCTTCCCTGAATAAAAAGGCATGCTTAGAAGTTGAAAAAACCCAAGACAACATCACTAAGAACCCTAATTCTATATGCTCATTGTATATTATCATGTTAAATATTCACAAAAACCCTGTGGGGTGGTAATTATTCTCTTTGTTAAATATAACTAAGGACAATAGGTAAGTTTACCCTAAGCACACAGCTTTTACCAACAAAGGGACAGAAAAGTAACATGATCAAGAATATCTGTTTGCAATCAACAGCCAACTCCTATTATTTAAGGTTGGAGGACTGGGATTCTCTAATCAAAGAGAAGAATTAACAATCAGCGTCTTTTGCCAACTCAGAAAAATGAAACTGAACTATTTGCTAAATAGCAGAGTGATCATTTCTAGATAGTGAGATTAAGGGCAATTTTTATCTTCTTAATCAGGCTCTGTTCCTTATTGTCTGTGTACCTTGAGAATCTTGCTAAAGATCTCTGTGTTTGGTTTCCTTATTTGCAAAAAACGGATAACACAAGTACTCACATCATAAGGCTATACCAAGGGAGTAAATAACATAAAGTACATGTTTAAAATAGTGCCCAACCTATAAGTTATTTAAAAATGCTAATCATCATCATTAATCTCAATATAATTTTAATTTGAATTGTTTGAGAATAAGTCCATATGTTTAAAAATCATTTGTATTTATCTATGATTTATCTACCCATGTCTTTTGCTTATATTTCTATTATTATTTCTTCATTTGTATGGGCAAGATATGTGTGAAATTTGATACCCTCTTTAATTTATGTGTTTTATTAATCTGTTGTACAAAGAATATGTATTATTTTTATAAGAAGAAAAGCGTGAGATCCTAAAAACTTGCCAGAAAGACCTTGGAGGGCCTTAGCAGAATTTTCTTGACTCAACTCATTCCCTAAATGCACCCAAAACTCTTCTTGCTAGCTCTACCATCATCTCAACGGTTTTTTGCTTTGGGCCAACCTCCTTTTCAGGGCAAAGGGCAAAGTCTTTATTGGAGCCTTCACGGCCCTATCTACTTTAAAGGCCCATCGGCCACTCTGCTCTACACTCCTGCCATTTTGGCTCCCCGGCTAGGTACACACAACATACATCTCTGCCACTCTTCATGCTGCTTCCTTTACCTACAGGAACCTCCTTGCCCCTGCCTTTTTTACTGCCACTTGAACTCCTAGCTTCAGGACCCCCTGAAATGGCCCCTCTTCCACACTGTCCCAGGACAGCCCACCCCCTTCATCTACTGGCCATAGCTAATTATCCACTCTCCCATGCTTCCTTAACACTTGTGCTCATCCTATTACAGCACTGAACAGAGTGAGTCGTCATTGCCCAAGTGTCTGTCTAACCTGTAGATCGTAAACCAGAACAAGCCATGGGTCTCAGATAACTGAGTCCCCATGTCCGAATATAATTCCAGGTATATAGTAGTGCTTACATGTGCTCGTGAATGCTTAAATGACTAGGGGTGGAGTGTTTGTCCTATAGCTTCACGACATGGACAGACTAGTTGTTTCCTGACCTGGAAGACACTTGTATGATTTTTCTCTTGTTTTGTTTGCTTTTTGTGGTAACATGCTGTCTCCTCTTAAAGTGAGTCTTGTTCATGCTCCATTCGGTTCATTATGTGTATCAAATACGTTCTTGTGAGATAGACTTGTAATGTAAACAGCTATCGATTTAGAGAAGGAAACAAAAGGGAAAAAAGCTAGTACATAGGAGTGCATGTAGGTGTTACGGAAAGAGCGCCAAAGGGTGCTACTGACAGTAGTCACTCGGTTCCTCTCATTGGGTGGGCGTGCAATGGGTGTAAAGGCAAAATCTTGCGAGACCTGGTTCGGGTGGTCTCAGCATGGTAAAAATAAGTGTGGAGGACTCCCTGGGGAAGGTCATCGACTCTCCCCTTGGGCAGAGAGGTCGGGGAAGAAATGTCCACACCTACCAGAAGGGGTCCTTCAGGGCGAAGTCTTGCCCCATCCGATCACAAATGCAGTCTCCAATGTCCTCGAGCAGAGGAATCACTTCGCGTGTGCAGCTCTCGAAA